>NW_024412376.1:36723516-36767317 GCF_014898765.1 Herpailurus yagouaroundi
GCCACCCAGGCGCCCCATCAATTGAATAGTTTTTAAAAATAAGCTTATACCAGAGCTCCTGGGTGGGTCAGTCGGTTAAGCGTCCGACTTCCACTCAGGTCACGGTCCCGTGCTTCATGGGTTCGAGCCGTGTCAGGCTCTGTGTTGACAGCTCAGAGCCTGGAGCCTGCTTCAGATTCTGTGACTCCCTCTCTCTCTGCCTCCCCCCTCCGCCCCACCCCGCTTGCACTCTGTCTGTCTCCCAAAAAGAAATAAACATTAAAAAAAATTTTTTTAAGAATTATTAAAAAAAAAAAAAAAAAAAAAAGCTAATACCAAGCTGGTGCAGCCACTGTGGGAAACAGTACGAGGTTCCTCAAAAACTCAAAAATAGAATTACCATATGATCTGGTAATTCCACTACTGGGTATTTACCCCAAATATATGAAAACACTAATTCAAAGGGATACGTGCACCCCTATGTTTATAGCAGCATTATTTACGATAGCCAAGATATGCAAGCAACCGAGGTGTCCACTGACTGATGAATGGATAAAGAAAACATAGTGTGTGTGTGTATATATATATATATATATACACACACACACACACACACACACACACACACAATGGAACATTAGTCAACTATAAAAAACAATGAAATCTTGTCATTGGCAACAATATGCATGGATCTAGAGGATATAATAGTAAGTGAAATAAGTCAGAGAAAGACAAATACCACATGATTTCACTCATATGTGGAATGGAAGAAACAAAAACAGAGAAAAAGAGACAAACAAGAAAACAGACTTAATTATAGAGAACAAACTGGTGTTTACCAGAGGGGTGGTAGGTGGGGGGATGGGAGGAATAGGTGATAGGGATTACAGAGTGCACTTGTCATGATGAACACCAAGTGATGTATAGAATTGTTGAACACTACATTGCACACCTGAAACTAAGATAATACTGTACATTAAGCACACTGGAATTAAAAAAGTAAATGAATTTGTAAAAATTAAGAGAAGAATGCTTACTAAAAAGAATAAATATTTGGGGTGCCTGGGCGGCTCAATCGGTTAAGCATCCGACTTCAGCTCAGGTCATGATCTCACGGTTCGTGAGTTCGAGCCCTGCATTGGGCTCTGTGTTGGCAGCTCAGAGCCTGGAGCCTGCTTCGGATTCTGTGTGTCCCTCTATCTCTGCCCCTCCCCCACTCGCACTCTGTCTCCCTCGGTCTCTCAAAAACGAGTAAGAAAAGAATAAGTATTAAAATAAAATAAACTGCTACCAAAATTAATAAAAACAAATTACACGAAGCATCACGTATTCACTTACCTTTTGTAGCAGTTCTTAGAATTGTTATGTCTGTGTATAGAGAAGAACAAGAAGGTAAAAATTCCTTCTTTAGCACCATGGCTTCAATCCGAAGTGAATAGCTGAAAAATAAAAAGCAAACCTGTAGAATCTTATGTCATTAATTTTAAAACCTTACTCTGAAAAGAAGAGTGATGGATTATCCTTACTTTGGCACCTGAATCAAGTAGTGCAGAAAGGAATCTGCCAGCGACAGCTTGGACACATCTCCACTAAATGTTTTTAATTTCTTTATCTAAAAGACAAATGGAAAAGAAGGCAGACAAAAAAATAACTTATGATTAAAAGGTAACATTGTTTTAAGTTTCATCTTAAAATTCCTTTAAGAAAATGAGACTTCAGTGCTCAATTCAAATCAAAAATGTAGGCCCAAGAAAAGACAGAAAAGGAAATCACCACATCTACTATGTTGTTTTTTGAAAGAAGATAAACCAAACAAATCAGAAAGAGAAGAGTTGTGTCACGTTTGTGGGTATAAACAATCCCAATCAAACCACAGAACCGGAGCCATAGGAATCCTCAGGGAGGTTACTAAAGGGTCAGATCTAAGGATGAAAATTTTCTGTAAAGTTATAATCTGGAAGGGAGATCACTGGGAGAAGACAGAAAAGACTGGGTTACCATTATAACATGGTCCTCTAAGTTCTTAATGAAAAAATCTTAATATTTTGGGTATTCTGGATATAAAATATTCTGACTGGGTAAGTGCTAACCGACCTTGCTGTGGCCCAAGTCCCCCTCCACAAGAATAACTTTATAGGAAGGGGATACTGTGTGCTGAGGCCACTACACGCTGGCCCTCCAGAAGGAAGGTAAAAAGGAAAATGGCTTAAGCAGCTGAGGTCAAGGTCAAGACATCCCCCTATGAAAAAAATCAAGTAATAAAACAATATATACAGTCAGATCCCATTTCTATAAATTTTTTAAAAAGCGTCCACTATGCCCCCCTACCTTCCATGTACACACCTTATACACAGGCAAAAGACTAAAAAGGGCCACTTACACGGGTGATAGGATTAAGGCGACTATTGTTTTCTTCTGCTGCTCATTTTTATTTTCTCACGTCTACAATGAACATGCATTACTCTTGTAAAACATTAAACTCAACTAAAAGTTATTCCTTCAACCATAGCAAAGAAAAACAAAAGAGTTCTGACATGGGAACATAGCCAAACAGCTAGCAGGTGGGGATGGAAGCAAAGAGAGAGTTCTCAAACTGCATCAGAGCAAGTCAATGCCTTCCTCCCATAGAAAACGGGACCCACCCAGTGGAAAAACTCTTTTACGTCCCCTGTAGTAGTAGTCTAGCATCTTCCAACAAAAATGCTTTACGGTAAGTAGAACCTTGGGGCTACTTTTAAGTAGACGGCCTATCTCTGCAGCTAACTGTTGCCAATAAGCACTTACCATCTTTCAGGACTCTTTATAAAGCTTACTACTCTCTTCCATCCCCTGGGTTATCGGGGGGGGGGTCCCATAAAAATAACATGATGTGTCTGTCTCTTGGAAAATAGGAAACGACAGTTCCAAAACACAGGGGAGGGAAAATCTGCAAAGATCCACAAGCTGAAGTAGCTACATCAACTACCTGAAAATTCAAAACGTAATAGTGCAGACTCACTGGTGGTTAAGACTGCGGTTTTTTTGGTTTTTGGTTTTTTTTCCCCAACGGGCAGAAAATAGCCATTTATCAAACTGCATTATTTCCCCTACCTTTAGGGCCCCAAAGTGAATTTACCATTTTTAGCCATACTCAGTTTAAGGGCAGACGGAATTTCTGGTTTAGCTAAACCCAAACCAGTGCCTGGCTGAACTGAGAAAGCCACAGGATGAATCCTGATCCCTTGTGAACTAGAGTTTGGTGGTTCACTATATATGGGCAGGGGCAGATTGAGGTTGTACCTTTTGTAAGACCATCTACGCAGCATGTGCAAAGCTTCTGAAAACAGCACAATTTTCTGTCTAAAACATAGGAATAGGTCATGCTAAATCAACTTGGTAGATATTTCTATTAAACATGTGCTCAACTCTAACTGAACAATGATTAATCTCCTTCACTTGTATAAAGAGCTAAAAAAATGTTTATGGATTTCAAGAGAATGGTGATGGAAAGATAGTCCTGAATTTAAGTGCCATGTATACAGTTCTTAGTTCCATTTCAAAATGAGCCTTATGTTCATTAAGAGGGATTATCGTACCTTCGCAGTGGTAGGGAGGTAAAAGAGAGGTGAACAAACCCTATAATTATTGTGCATTCTCGTCATCATCAAACAGCATTTATCAAACATTGTTAGGCATAATTTTGTTGGCTGAGCCAAGTGACTCTCATTATGACCTGGCTGTGCCCGGTTTCTGTCCTAATAGCAAACAGCATGCTCCTTAAGACTCACACATTCCAAAGGGCAGACCTCCTTCATCCCATCTAATTCCACTCACATGGCCTTGAAATAGCAAGATTTCCCACCAACAAACTCACCCAACGGAAGACCCTGGGGCTTCCCCCCTGTCATTCCCCTCCCAGGGGCAGAGTCAGCAAAGAAGTTAGGGATGAAGTGATGAAAATGTCAAAGGACACAACCAACCTGATGCCAGAGAGAACAGAAAATCTCTACCACCTTCCCGCCCTTTATCCTTGACAGTGATGCAGGGATGGGGCACCAGCCCCGACACAGGGAAGGGCTTGCAGGCTGGGTCAGGGCTCCCTTCCACCGTCCTCCCTGCTCCTACACAAGCCTCTTCCCTGTCCCCTCTCTGGGCACAGGAATACTTTTCAGGACAAAGAACCCACTCCCACTGCTTTTATTTCTGGGTCTACCCTCTTCCTCTGCAAGTTTCAACCATGAGTTTAAGGCGAGATGAACAAACAACGCCAGATAAAAGATTTGTGGTGAAGGGCAGAGAGATCCTGAAAACAAATTAACCTTCTGCTGGCTTGTCAGCTGAGAATGCGGACAGAAAAGGGCTGTTTCCGCTCGCATTTTCAACATGCTGATAAGATTACGGTATCATTCAAGTGACACTCACGCTGGTCCTCTGTGAAAGTAGGGGCGATGAAAAGGCTGGGAAGCCAGTGCGGTGCAAGGCGGGGTCCTGAGAACCTTTGCCCTTCCTTCCTCAAAGGGAGGCAGTGGAGCGCAGCAGAAGGAACTGTTGTGGGCTCAAATAACGCGCAAATCCACCTTCCTCAACGGCTTATCAACTATGTGCCACTAGATGGGCTCTGGCTAACTTGTGTGAGCCTCAGTTTCCCCTCTGTAAAATGAGGAGTATCTTACAATGTTGCCAGGAGAATTAAATGAAAGAGACACACTAAATAATCCCAGCTATGGTTTAGTGACTTTCTATGTGCGAGGCACTGGGCTACGTACGCACTTGAGCACATTATCTCGCTCGACTGGATTTTGCCCTGCCCCGTGCCTGGAACATGGGGACACTCAATAAATGTTTAGTCCCTTCTTGTGCAAAAAACGAGCACAGAACGTTACACCACAGACTTAGCAACATGCAGTTACGCAGACACTTGTGCATTTATTAACATATTTCTGCCACATTCCTAAACCTCTCTCACTTGGCACTGATTCCCTCTTGGCCTCATCCCCATCCTCCACCCTCCACCAAGACTCTGGGGTCGGCCCTGGTCCGGGTGGTGCCAGAGGCCATGCAGCACTCACAACAAGGCCTTGCAGGGGGCACTGGTCATGAGGTGGCTTCGGCTTTCCCCAAGACTCCCCTGGCCAGGCCAGTGCAGAGCCCCAGAGTGGGTTAGGGAGGGGCGCAAAGATGCCCCGGGGGACTGTCAGGGTGTTCCTGCTGAAGGAAGCTCCCAGTTGAGTGTGGAGGGTGTGGTGAACTGAAGCCAAGAGTCAGTAATGTAAACAAGAAAGAGTGTGAGCAAGCTTGTCGGATATTCAGACTGAGGATGACCCTGCAGAGGAGGGAGAAGCAGCTGCAGCCTGGCTCAGTGGCTGGGACGCCTGTCGGGATCCCAGGGCGGTGTTTCATCCCAGCAGGACACTGTCTCCTGGGTCAGCTAATTGTCTGGGGGTGAGTGAAAGCCTCAGGACTCAGGGCAGCGCCTGGGTGGGTTTTAGTCATCTTGCCCTTAACATCCCCCCCACCACACATTTGAATTATATCCCACACACAACTCAAAAAGCAGGGTTCTTTTAAACACGAGAGGTTTGACAGCTAAGCTGCTTCTCTGAAAAATCCCAGAGTCTTCCACAGCCTTTGCATTCTCTAATCACCTCTGAATTTAAAATTAGAAATGAAGACATTAAGGAAACTGTACTTAATCTGCCAACTCTTCATGGCACAAAGCTGGCAGTCTCCCCCATGCCTAACCTCCATTTAGTTAGAAACTCAGAGCTTTTTAGAGCATATTCACATGTACTATCAAATCTGATCCTCACTTAAATAAACGATGAGGTCAGTTAGGAGTGGGAACCAGAACAGCCCTAAGGAGGAGGCATGAAAAAAGCCCAAGCAGGAGTAAGATTTTGAGACCAACGCAATCCTTTTAAAATTCAAATTAATTAAATCCTATCCATCCTCATTAAAGGTTTTTGGGGGGCGCCTGGGTGGCGCAGTCGGTTAAGCGTCCGACTTCAGCCAGGTCACGATCTCGCGGTCCGTGAGTTCGAGCCCCGCGTCGGGCTCTGGGCTGATGGCTCAGAGCCTGGAGCCTGTTTCCGATTCTGTGTCTCCCTCTCTCTCTGTCCCTCCCCCACTCATGCTCTGTCTATCTCTGTCCCAAAAATAAATAAACGTTGAAAAAAAAAAATTTAAAAAAAAAAAAGGTTTTTGGGACTCTCATTCTTTACATTAAAAAAAAAGAAAAAGAGAAAGAAAAAGACTAAGGACTGTTTAGCATATAAGATCCAGGGTAAATTATGATTTAATGTACCTTCCCTTCAGGACTTTAAGACCCTCCACTAACATTAATAAATGCTGTTAATTAATCTTAGCTTAGGGGCGCCTGGGTGGCTCAGTCGGTTAAGTGTCCGACTTCAGCTCAGGTCATGATCTCACAGTTTGTGGGTTCGAGCCCCGCATGGGGCTCTGTGCTACCAGCTCAGAGCCTGGAGCCTGCTTCGGATTCTATGTCTCCCTCTCTCTCTGCCCCCTCCCCTGCTCATTCCCTCTCTTTCTCTCTGTCTCTCAAAAATAAATAATAAAGATTAAAAAAATTAAAAAAAAAATTAATCTTAGCTTAGATAAATTACACTTAATTTGCAAACAGAAAACCTGACATAGAAAGAGAGGTTCAGGTTACCAAATACACCTAGAATATCCAGCTACCTCGTAAGACCCTCAAGTTGGCATTGTGAGTTTATCACTGATCGATATAAAAGAAAAAGCACAGATATATACTTCTCTTGTTATCAATGGCACTAAAGTCGAATTCCATAAATTATGTCTGGGAAGAAGAGAGGGATGCGGGAGGAGGAAGCAGTGGTATGTGTAGAAAGGATAACTTACACTTTTCACTTTAAGATTCTGTATTATTCAAATGTTTACAAGCACATGTATTCATGTAATTTCTTACTGAAGTTTTTCAGGGTCCCCTTTTTCAAAAATAATCGGCAACATGACAATGTTATAAACTGTTTTTTTCTGTCAAGCTCCTAACCACTCAACAGTTCAGTTAATTCAGTCTAAAAAAAAGATCAATAACTTTATATTGTAGTACTATATTGCTATCACAGCAATTTTCACCTTTTAGTCAATTAGACATTTATTAACAGTTTACCTACCTCTCCAAAATTTTAGAGCCTATCCATCCCAAAGAGGTTTCGTTTTACTTTTTTGTTTAAAAAGTGTATGTATTTATAAGATAACCTGGGTACAGCCTAGGCAAAAACCATCACTGGAAGATGGAAAAGGAAACCAAAGTTCAGATTCAGGTCCCACGTGCCGAGTACCACATCCAGCGCCTAGCCAGGCTTTCAGCATCCTGACAATCCAGCGAGGCAAGCACCATCATCCTCTCTGCACAGGTGTGGAAACTGAGTTCACTGCAGTTAGGAAACTTGCAAGGGTACAGCTTCAGTTTAAACCTAGATTCCCTGACTCTACAACTTACACTCCCTCTCTTAGGTGACTTTTTACTTTTAGGTGAGAAAACTCTGGCTCGGTGTAGCAGAGTCCCCTTCCCATGTGAGTTTTGACACTCTGAAAAATGTTAAGGTTTTATCATCACTCCTAACATCTAAAATTCATGTGCCAAATTCCTTACCTCCTCTGACTCTGGCAAAAGCTTAAGAAATTCTCGCAGCGTCTCTGATCCATAATGTTCACTCTTTCCTTGATGAATATCTTCTACGATGGACTGAGGAGACCTTGAAGAGACAATGAATCAGATTCCATTTCACATTTGCTGAAGTGCCAAAGAAACACAAGCCAGTGGAAATTAAAACAAATCACCTCCACCCTGCTGCCATCCCGCCTTCTTCCCAGTCTGAGGGACATGCTGTGTCAGTGATCACAAGGGCCCCACTGCCAGGGAAAACAGGGATGTTGACACGCTCTTCATCCAGAAGCCCATCCTTGGGCATCCCAGAAAGGCAGCAACCTCTGGGGGTCTTCTCTGGGTGAAGAAAAGCAATCCTCTTTGGTCACATGGAAACCTGGCGAGCCTTTCCTTTCCACTTTAGAACACTGGCATTTAACCACTGTTGACTCACCAGTCCAACTTCCACTCGAGGGGCAACACTACAGATGAATTTATAAATTCCCTGACATGACAGGCTTGAACAGACACCCCCAGGCAACTCTCCCTGTACTTCAAGCCACTAGGTTCTGTTTTCATGCAGGAAAACAGCAGAGAATGACAGACACTTGGGTACTCATCACACCATGTATCTAACAAGGATATACAAGTATGAGGAATGACTTTTGCTTTTATTAGAAGCTGAATTTCAGCTCAGCCACACCCAGACTGATGCTGACAGTGTGGATGAGACTAAAGTTGTAAATATGTGCAAAAACCTTACTTCTTAAATTGCTTAAGAAATATCCCAATGTTCATGCTCCGTTTTGCATCCAAGATAGTAATCTGGAAAAAAATAGACACACGTAAGACTAGTAAAGAACAAATAAAAAGAGTTGGAGGAAAGGAGAGAATTAAAACCTATCAAAATACGACACTAATTTATAAGAGAATAACTTCCAATATGTAAATCTGGTGATTAATCGATATACCTAATGCAGTTTTGCAAACATTAAAATATTATCATCTCTCCAAATTTTCTGCAATGATATATTTCCTTGACTATAATAACTATACATACCTATTTTATTTTTAATTTTTTTAACGTTTATTTATTTTTGATAGAACACAAGATGGGGAGAAGAGAGAGAGGGAGACACAGAATCTGAAGCAGGCTCCAGGCTCTGAGCTGTCAGCACAGAGCCTGACATGGGGCTCCAACCCAAAGACCATGAGATCATGACCTGAGCTGAAGTCGGTGGCCCAACCAACTGAGCCACCCCAGGCGCCCCGTACATATCTATTTTAATCTTATATAACTTTTTTTAAAGTTTTAAAATGTTTACTTATTTTTGAGAGAGAGAGAGAGAGAGAGAGAGAGAGACAGAGATGGGGAGAGAGAAAGGGAGATACAGAATATGAAGCAGGCTCCAGGCTCCAAGCTGTCAGCCCAGAGCCCAACACGGGGCTCGAACCCACAAGCAGTGATATCATGATCTGAGCTGAATTCAGATGCTCAATCGACTAAACCACCCAGGTGCCCCTCTTACATGACTTTTAATGAATAATGTATATTAAAATTTGTTTAATTTAGCAATTTCCTCTTAGAATAACTAACAGCCTGCATTTAAAAGCCCAAATTTGACAAGAGCACACTGTATACACTGTATGTTAGCTAACTTGACAATAAATTATATTTTAAAAAAAAGAAAGAAAAAAAAAATAAAAGCCCAAATTTGAAAAGCAGGTGTCTTAGCATAGAAGATCATATGAAATTTAAACTAAGAAAGTAAAAAATAACTGAAGATATTGCAGAGTCCCAACCCTGATTTAGGGATATAGAAGGACCAATACTGTTATTTTCAGAAATGTAATAAAATTAAATTTTTTTCAAAAAGAAAAATTTCTTTTCATTGAAAAAGAATATATATGTCCAATAGCCCTTTCAGGAGGAGGTAAGAAAGTCTTCTAAATTTTATTTACTCAAAATTTATCAAGGAAAATTCTTGTGCTGTCTTTCACCAAGTCTAAGATGCATGTTAACATCTCTGAAATCAGGAGGTATCTTACAATGTATGGCATCTTTGAGTTAGTGAAATGCGGTGCTATTCTAATGTACTGTCAAAACCCAGATTTTGGCTGCAATAGGTTTTAGCTGTCCAAAATCAATAATTGGGCAGGGTGTTATCAGACTAGAAATTAGACAGAACCTTTTTTGGACAGTGGGGTGGATGTTGTTATTATAAACAGAAGGTTTTCTTTCTCTGGCAGCAAATATACGAGAGGCGTGGAGGCAAGATAGCCTTAAAACTGCTGCAATTTTTTTCATCTGGTTTTTGGTAAAGGGAGACTAGCTAAAACAGGAATGTTGTTATAATTCTCTTCCTTTCCAAATGTATGTGATTCATTGTGAACAAAAGAGAATCAGGTTTCAGATTAAATTCCTGGTCTCTGGGCCTGCTTCTAAGTTTATAAGCAGCAGCAAGAACTGTTAACCCAATTTAATGGCACTTCCTGGCTATAAGGTTAAATTTTTACAAGAGTATGGCTGCCTCCTTTTGAAGACTAATCTTAAACAATCACATTATTTACTATCCTAGGGGTTTACTTTAGGTTCACGCAATCACCTGCCAGCCATAAAATAAACTCCCAAGCAATCAGGACAGGCTCCTTACGGGACTCCTACCCAAGGACTACAGTTCAAGTTCAGTGTGAAGGTAGGGGAGAAGAGGGGGGAAGAGAGGGAGAGAATAAAACCTGTCAAACTGAACACCCTTTAATGAGGAAAGCCCACCCCAGACAGAGGAATCTAAATTCAGTAAGACAGAAAACTATGTCTTACTATAATTCATAAATTAAAAAGCCACAAGTAAGAACACGTATACTGATACAGTGACAGACATTTCCAAAGAACTTCCTCAGCACACTTCTTGCCCCCAACTCCAATCTCCACCCTTAACCCTCTGATGCTCTGTGCCCTTGACGGATTCACAGCTACCGCTGCAGGAAGTGACAGAGAAATTGCTCTTATTGTTCCTATCTGACAAATAAGGAAACTGAGCCTCAGAGATGTCATTTTTTATACTTTCCCCAAAGCAACACGAGAACTTCAGTTCTAGCTAGCCTGGGTCTCTCTGGTTCCTTTTCTCTCTAGTTCCTGTGAGTTTTAACACTGCTGAGGATACAGGAATATTAGAGAAGTGGCAATGTTCCCCCACAGCCTCGGGCGGGTATCCACATTGGGATGTTCCTCCAGGAATGGGGGCAGATCTATAGAAAGCCATCCACAGGGCCTGGCCAGGTTCCCCGGAGACTCCAGAGCTGTCTGTGTGGGATGATGGAGAGAAATCGTGGTCTCACAGCTGACACAGCCTCCAGGAGCTGCTGTCATACTTGACACAGAGCAGCCACAGCCTGGGGCAGCGACTGTCTCCACCGCTTGAAGCAAACCTTCTGAAACTGGTCGCTAATTTAAGACAATTCAGCAACAGTCCTAAGAAAAACCTGGGCTGGCCATCACAGAGCACCTTCCAGGGAACACGACAGGAAAATGAGACAACTGGCTGCCTTCCAGGGACAGTCCCATTCTCTCCTGGCATCCTCAGATTTGCCTAGTGCACAATCTGGCTCTCTCTCACAGGTTATCATATCCGATCCTTCTAAAGGAGTGTTATAAAAGTGTCTGTTAAAGTGCTTTAAAGCAGGTTATCATTTCACCTGTAAATTAGCTTATCTTACTTCCCAAAGGCTTGCCGCCTCAGAGCTGGGCAATTCAGGAACCCCATGCGTGTGGGACTGGGTGGTGTTTTGTAAGCATCCAGAGTAGTGGACTTGCTGGCTGCACAGGCTGAGACAGACAGCCTCAGGAACAAGGATTCCCTCCCTGCCTACCAGTTCCAGGTGAAGGTAATCTACTTTTCTGAACACTGCAGGACACGGAGGCAGGACCCGGACAGAAGTCAGGGCCTGTCTTAGCAGATGCAGCCAGCGTACTGTGGAGCTCAGGGGCTTTCCCATGAAAGGCGCACTCAAGAGTTAAGCCAGCCCTGGTGAACAAGGGGCTCACCTCGTGCCACCCCGAGGACTTCCCACCAGGATGTGAAGTGGCCCTGCTAGGGGAACAGGCTCCCCACAGACTGCCAGGGTGGCCCGGGGGGCTCCGCCACCCTGAGGCACTGAGACTGCATGCAGCACTCAGTAAAGGGTGTGATTGGCTGTACCGCTCCTCTCGTGCAAACCTCCAGATAAGTGCTCCTACCTCCTCCCACAATTCTTTTTTGGTTATTTAGAGAGGGGGGGAGGGAGAGAGAGAGAGAGAGAGAGAGAGAGAGAGAGAGAGAGCGAGAGAGAGATCCCATGCACAGGGGAGGGGCAAAGACAGAGGGAGACAAAGAGAATCCCAAGCAGGCTCAGCGCTGTCCGCGCAGAGCCCAACATGGGGCTCGAACTCACGAACCATGAGATCATGACCTGAGGCCAAATCAAGTGTCAGGATGCTTAATCAAGGCGCCCCCCACCCCTCTACAATTCTTGTACTTTTATCTACTACCAACTACTACAAAATCTGCCTCCCCTGTTCTTTAAAGAGAAGAAATAGCTTTTCGTTTTTAGTTGTGGTAAAATACACGTAACATTCACCATCTTAACCATTTTTTTTTTCAAGTAATCTCTACACCCAACATGGGACTCAAACTCACAACCCCGAGATTAAGAGTTGCAGGCTCTACTGAATGAACCAGCCTGGAGGCCCCCATCTTAACCATTTTTAAACGGTCAGTATCATCAACTGCCTTCGCACTGTTGTGCACCCATCACCACCACATCCACAGAACTCTTCCCATCTTGCAAAATTGCAACTCTGTACCCATTAAATCATAACTCCCCATTTCCCCCTTCCTTCAGCCTCTGGCAACCACCCTTCTACTTGATGTCTCTATAAACTGGACCATTCTGGGTACTTTACATTAAGTAGAATCATACAGCATTTGTCCTTTTGTGAATGGTTTATTTCACTTAACATAATATCTTCAAGGTGGAAGAAGAAATTTTTAAGCCACTTTTGTTTCAATATGTCCAAGAGGGCTTCCTTGACTACTTGAAGTACCACTAAATGGTGTTTATTTCAATGCCATGTCAAATTCTGAAAAGCAAAATTTTAAAAATCTTCCTGTATCCTCTACAGATGTAGCTTTTGGTTTCTGAGGTTTTTTATGTGTACTTTTCCAGCCCAGGTTTCGGGAAAAATATAAAAACCTAGGTTGTTTTTTTTTTCTTCTTCTTTCAAATGTATTTCAAATACTCATCTAGTTCTGTAGTTCTGGATTGAGGATGTCCCAGAATTCTAGAACTTACTGGGATCATAACAAAAATTGAGAAATAACTGATAACCTGAATGAGTGTGAGAGAATAAGATATTTCTTCTCAGAAACTTAGAAAAAGCAATCTTCCTTCCATCCTCTCTTCCTCTTTCTCTTTTTCTAGTAAGTGATTTCAGTTATTTCTTACATAGTATTATTAATTAATGTTAATTGTAAAGATTAATTCAGGGGCACCTGGGTGAATCGGTCAGGTTAAGCGTCCGACTTCAGCTCAAGTCATGATCTCACGGTTCATGAGTTCAAGCCCCGCATGGGGCTCTGTGCTGACAGCTCAGAGCCTGAAGCATGCTTCGGATTCTGTGTCTCCCTCTTTCTCTGTCCCTCCCTCCCTCTCTCTCTCTTACAAATAAACATAAAAAAAATTTTTTTAAATGTAAATATTACTACAGACATCATATTGTGCTCCAACATTTGTATCTTCTTTTCTTTTTTTATTTCACTTTATTGACGTATACTTGACAAATAAAATTGTAAGATATTTAAAGTGTGCATCATGCTTATAATGATATATGTAAACATGGTAGAAGGACTCCCCCATCTATCACCTCCCATATTTATCTCTTTTTTCTCTTCTTTGGAGAAAGGCATTTAAGTTCCACTCTCTTAGCAAATTTCAGTTATACAACACAATGTTATCAACTGTAGTCACTGTATTACATCCTCGGGCTTCATTCATCTTGTGTTTTCTTTGTCAGTCCCAATTCTGATGTATCATATGGACAAATATTCCACTCCCTTTGCATCCTTGGTTCAGTTCTGCCAGCTCAGTTACCTTTAATTTCCTTTGGAAGATACCACTTGGCCAAGATGGTCCCTTCCCTTAAAAGCATTTCATATTCTATTTTATTTTTTATTTTTGGGACAGAGAGAAACAGAGCATGAACGGGGGAGGGGCAGAGAGAGAGGGAGACACAGAATCGGAAACAGGCTCCAGGCTCCGAGCCATCAGCCCAGAGCCTGACGCGGGGCTCGAACTCACGGACCGCGAGATCGTGACCTGGCTGAAGTCGGACGCTTAACCGACTGCGCCACCCAGGCACCCCGCATTTCATATTCTAGAGGGAGGCAGGTACAGACCCAACTAACCAGTGTGAGTGAGACTGTGAGGGGGCTGGGGAGCCACAGTAACAGATGGACAGGGAACACCTCAGGGAAGAGGTCAGTGAACTCCAAAAAGAAGGTGGAGCTTGAGCTGACCCTTGTTATTATTATCTCCAGTAATATATTTTTGTTATTTCTAATTACTTTATTATAGTTTAATTATTACTCTAACATTTGTAGCTTCCTGAAGTTAATTTATAGGTAACAGAGATACAAGATAGCAATATTTCATAACCTCCTCCTCCACGTACTAAATGTTTTCATTTACTATTTTGAGTGTTGTTCTTCCTAAATCCAGCCATTCCTGAACCCAGCTCTTCCTTATCTTCTAGCAACTTCTTTCTTTGGAGTATAATGGAACTTATTTGTAATGCTTTATGCGCCCTTTGAAGTAGCAGTCAATCACATAATGGCAGGCCACTTCCGTAGGAGGTTATTTCACATATTTCAAGGGGACATTATCTGATCTCTGGCATGTCTGAACCTCCAGAATTATGGCCTGTGTAGTGGCGGGTTGGGATGCCATGTTTCCAGGCTCAGGATGGGTCCCTCTGCCAAGCCTGCTGTTCAGGGTATTGTCCATTCCACACAGACAGGTGGTGACAACTATTACATTTAACCCTGGGCTCCACTTACTACCAGGTAAATCGGAAGATTTATTATCGGGCCTTGTGGAAACTAAAACTGCTGAGTTGTAATTTCTTTAGAAGAAAATCTAATGGGGGAAGAAAATAGCATGTACTGTAGTCTTTTACTGAAAATTTTAAAAAGTATATATACTTCTAGCCATGTTGGAGATAGCATGAAAAATTGAGAATAATTCTGGATAACCCTCTGTTATATGACAGTATTACCTAATACACTTAAATCCTTCTACCTAACTACTTATCCTATCTGAGTACTAAAGAGTTGGAGAGTTATATTATCTTATGACTACACAGTCATGGTGATTTAATTTTTCTTTCTAGCGACTCTCAGCTTAGGACCTACAAGTATTAAAAGTAAAAATACTTGCACACCCATGTTCATAGCAGCACATTCACAAGAGCCAAAAGGTGGAGCAACCCAAATAGCCATCGATGGATGACCAGATAAACAAAACGCGGTATCTACATACAATGGAATATCATTCAGCCTTAAAATTCTGACACATACTGGAACATGGAGGAGCCTTAAGGACATTATGCAAAGTAAACTGTTACCAAAAGACAAATACCACATGATTCCATTTAAAAACGGTTAAGATGGGGGCACCTGGGTGGCTCAGTCGGTTAAGCATCGGACTTCAGCTCAGGTCATGATCTCGCAGTCCGCGAGTTCGAGCCCCGCGTCGGGCTCTGGGCTGATGGCTCAGAGCCTGGAGCCTGCTTCCGATTCTGTGTCTCCCTCTCTTTCTGCCCCTCCCCTGTTCATGCTGTGTCTCTCTCTGTCTCAAAAATAAATAAACGTTAAAAAATTAAAAAAAATAAATAAATAAAATAAAATAAAAATGGTTAAGATGGGGACGCCTGGGTGGCTCAGTCGGTTAAGCGTCCGACTTCAGCTCAGGTCATCATCTCACGGTTCATGGGTTCAAGACCCGCGTCGGGTTCTGTGCTGACAGCTCAGAGCCTGGAGTCTGCTTCGGATTCTGTGTCTGCCTCTCTCTCTGCCCCTCCCCTGCTTGTACTCTCTCTCTCTCTCAAAAATAAATAAAACACTAAAAAAAATTTTTAAATGGTTAAGATGGTAAATGTAATATGTATTTTATCACAATTAAAAATAATTTTAACAATAATCATTATTATTTAATTTTAGTTATTTTCTAAGTGAAAGCAAAAAAAAAAAAAAGTAAAAATGCATCTAGGGTGAGGGGGTGGAGGGGGATGAGGGGAAAGACTTTTTATTCCTGAATTTTAGATGCGGCCTAGAGATTGACATTTCTGCTCCTGCTGTAGTTCAGAAAAGATGCCATACTCCCTGCTGTTTCCCTCCCTAAGTGGTTCTTAACCCCTCTTGAGTTTGCAGACATAAAGCTGCAAGTTCCTTGAAGTCCCTCAAACCATCATTTGGCAAAATAAAGGTCTCCAATTTATAAAGGATGCCACCCATTCCAACCTGGGAGGTGCCTTCCCAGGAACCTGGTGAGCTAGACCCCCTTCCGTCTGTTAGAGGTGGTATCCTGAGACATGTGCTCCACTTCCACATGTGCCCACCCGCTCTCTCCTTCACAGTCACTGGCATTCAGTAAAGAGAACTAGGAAACAATGGTGAGAAATGCCCCACTGTACAATAAGAAGTCTCTTGGGGCGCCTGGGTGGCGCAGTCGGTTAAGCGTCCGACTTCAGCCAGGTCACGATCTCACGGTCCGGGAGTTGGAGCCCCGCGTCAGGCTCTGGGCTGATGGCTCGGAGCCTGGAGCCTGTTTCCGATTCTGTGTCTCTCTCTCTCTCTGCCCCTCCCCCGTTCATGCTCTGTCTCTCTCTGTCCCAAAAATAAATAAAAAACGTTGGAAAAAAAGAAGTCTCTGCTGGAAGCTGGGGCAAAGGCCAGGGTACTAAGGAAGTGACTTCTTGCTCTTTCCAATACTGAAAGGATACGCTAAGAAATAAAAGGGCTTCACATAAAGGGAAGAAGCAGGGAAAGTCTATGCTCAGCAGGGGAGGGCGCTAGGGACAGTCCTGAAGACTTCCTGTCAAATTTACTTTACACACTCAATTCCAATCCCAGCATTTCCACATTTCATGATTAATCGACTCTTGGCTATTTCAACAGAGGACCATACCACCAAGTTCAAGGACCCCCAAGTGAATTCGTGGAGAGAAGAAATTCATCCGCTCCTGAGACACACAGAGAAAAGAGGTCAAGACTGTCAACTCAGGAATTCAATCATGCAGAGAGATGCGACTCCATCCCAGAGCCCTGCCTACTCTCTTACCTGATCCACTCCGTCTTTGACCTATTTCTTCTGTTCCTGTAGAACAGATTTTAAAAATCATACATTTGGGGGCACCTGGGGGGCTCAGTCAGTTAAGCGTCCGACTTCGGCTCGGGTCATGATCTCATGGCTGGCTTATAGATTCAAACCCCACATCGGGCTTTGTGCCTAGAGCTCAGGTCCTAGGCCTGGAGCCTGCTTCCGAATCCGTGTCTCCCTCCTTCTCTGTCCCTCCCCTTCTCACACTCTGTCTCTCTCAAAAGCAAACAAACATTAAATAAATAAACAAACAAACAAACAAATAAATAAATAAATAAAACAAATAAAAATAATACATTTGTTGCCCCCCCCCCCTTTTTTCTTTTCGGTGGGCAACATTCTTTCCTTTCAATCTCTGGTTTCCTCATGACTCCTGCTAGCAAGTGGAGGAGGTTTCTCAATTTACTTTGTTTCTAAACAATACTTTCAAATGCAATTTTTAATTCAGTTTCTATAATATATATGTATGGTAATCAATAGTTCTGAAGCCGTGCTTTCGGTGAACTTCTTATAACCTGCTAGCTTTATTCTCAGTATAAGACATTTATTGTTCACTGGAAATATGTTTCCTAGAAAACCCATCTAAAAACTAGCTTTATGCACTGAACTTTCTGGAAATTTCTATTCCACAGTGCCCATAGTTTAATTCAGAGCCATAGTTTAATTCAAGACTAACTCACAACACTTAGGGAAGGAAAACTAGAGGCATCGTTCTTATTGCAATAGGGGTAAAATCTTAAGGATGTAGAGTAGTTAACGGTGTGTTTAACAAAAGGTATTTTGTCTCAGAAAGTTCCTGTTAATCTTAGTTAACTGAATTCAGGAACTCCGGTTTTTGTTCCGACAGAGACTACTAATATGGACTTGAGCAGAACTGCCCCACCAGGGGAAACCACAGCAGATGTGTTGGAGACAGGGCAGTGCTGAGAGGCCAAAGGACGATGGCCCCAGATAGCATGTTCTCAGCGTGAGGTCATACTCCACCGGGATGTCTGGGAGGATGTGGCATGCATGCTTCTTACACTTTTTTGCTAGTCAGCTCAAGCTCATCGCATAAGGCCCTTTCTACATTTCCAGAGCACATTCGCTTGCATTATCGTATTTGCGAGTGATTTAGCAAGTTCTGAAATGTACACAGCGTTCCAAACACAAAACAATGCAGCATGCGGAGGATCATCCCTCCTGGATCCGTTCTTACCTCTTCCTTAGGGTCTCTGAAGGATGAGTTTAAAGTTCCTCCTCTCCTAGAAAGAGAAGGTTTGGTGGTGTCCTCTTGCTGCCCAAAGAGCTCCTCGATGGTCTTTGTATCGATCTGGTAGTGATGCTGCTGCCTGGCCGCCAAAGTCCAGATGTTGGTTTTGCCACGAACTTGCTCCTCCGGAATGGTTTTCCAAAAAAAGTTTCTCATCCGCTTTTTCTTACCCAGGTGGCTGTAGCCGTTCATGTGAGAAGCCGGGGGTAGTCCTGGAGGAGGAGGTGGGACTGGAGGCACCCCGGGGAGTGGAGGAGGGGGTGGAGGAGGGGGAGAGGGCAGGAAACCCTCTCCTGAGTATGGACATGGTGGAGGTGGAGGGGGTGGAGGTGGTGGGGGTGGGGGGGTTTGCCCGATCATGAATCCAGCTGCCGAGGCGACATTCCCATTTTCCTTATCGCTGACCAAGGAGACACAATTCATAACATGCATAGTACTGTTGCCTTCTAAGGAGATAATTTCTTGACCTTGGGGAAGCAGACACAAACATCAAACTTGTGTCATGCTTTTTCACCCGCTAGTCTGCTGCCAGAGAAAAAGGCAACTGTGTTGTGTGTCATCTTCCAAACCTACAAAGATAAAACAACTTTAAATCAGTACAGGAAAACCTGTGAATACCAGCTCTTCCCTCCAGAGCCTAGTGCCAGTCCTCGTTGAGTGGCTGGGTATTACAATCATCCAAAAGAGCATTAAAAGGGACTAATACTTTTCTAAATGTGAACCAAACAAATTTTACCTCCTGGAAATGCTGCCAAAGCAGAAGCAACAAATCAACTTGGGAACCTTCCGTTAATCAATCAAAGACATATTTATTGGGAACCTGCTCACTATAGGTTCAGCAAGTACTGGTCACTTTATGAATAAACTACTTGTTCACTAACTGGCTCGTTTTCTTTGGGCAATGGATACCCAACCCCTAGGGAAATTACCCAAATGGCTGAAGCATTAGGTATTAGTGTATGATCCTGCCTTTCACCAGTATGGACATGTCCCCTACCAATCACTTGGTCAAAGAGCATACTCTGCCTTGCATGTAATAGGCAGGGCATCTGGAGATGATGAAATAGTGACCAAACTCATTCCCCCGGAGTCAGGGCCACCAAGTCCCTGCTCCACTTGGTGATGGGGCTTCCCCACAAATAGAGGAAAAAAACACTAAATGTAAAGATTAAAGGTTGTGGCTCTGAATCAAGCAGCACTGCTTACATTTTAGACAAATCACCTCGCCTCACTAGACTTCAGTTTTGTCATTTGTAAAATTAGGAGGTTGGGATCCATTGCGTGACCTCTCCCATTGCTTCCAATGTTCTCATTTCAGATTCTAATTAAGCCACTCTTAGGAAACAATCAGAACTTCTTGCCACCTCTTCTGCTTCTTCTGTGACATTACTGGCAAAGAAGACATATACACACGAGGATATGCTGTCCGTATCACACCTGCCATGTCTACCCCTTATCCACAGTCACTGACTAATTTTAGTAGCTTGTGTTTTTATGGACCTTTAAATGTTTGCTTTTGGTATTGAGTTGTTATGGACCTGATATGAAAACGGAGGTCAAAACAACTACATTTCTTCAGAGATGAGGACTGGTTCACTGAGGATGTAGGGACCCTTATGAAGTGAGCACCCCGACTATGTGGGCATGTAAAAAGGACCGTTTCCTCCAGGTCATAAAGGGCCACAGGGAAAGGCTTTTTTAGACTGGCCTTCTGAGTGTAATTATCCTTTTACAACATCATTGTCAGAGCTCACACTTACGGACACACATTGGTCAAACAACACTGGATTACGTAGGAGTGATCTGTCTGATAGCACTCATTCAAGTATTTCAGATACTTTACACAGAACCATGTACAAGAGGCAGCATTGCCTTGGGAATAAGAGTGGAGAGTTCAGAATAGATTTTTTCCCCCTCAGATCTCAGTTCTGCTATTTGTTTGACTGAGCAACCCAAGGTTATTTGATCTACATCTCAGTATCCTCGTCTATAATATAAAGATATACTGTTTCATCGGTTTGCATAAGAATAAATGAGCTACTACATGTACCAAGATGCCTGGGTACCATAGTTAGCTAGTATTAACAATAACCAGTATCATATGTCCATATGATTTCTCTTTACTTTCACACATTTTCTTCAAAATATGTATTGGGTTTAATAGATAAAATGCTAAATTACTTCTGGCTGCTAGAAAAATACCTTTAGTAGTCCCATTCTTTGCTTTCTAAGTTACTAGGTTTGTCCTTTTTCAATATTCAGTGATTATGTATCATCTCTAAATTACAAGAACAAATGTTTTTATAAAACATTTGAATACTTAACTTTTGAAAACTATATATGGGTAAAAGATGGCACTGCCAGCTACTAATTGCATTTTTTAAATGCCGTTTTAACCATTTATTAGTGTACATCAGTGACATTAAGCACTTTCAAAGCGTTGTGTAGCCATCATCACTAGATAATTTTTTAGAAAGTAAAACTGAAATTATTTACCCAAGCCAACTTACAGCTCACTTGAGATGCAACTGGCTTTTAAAAGGAGTTTTCATAATTATCATTAGGGGCATAACTAGGCTGTTTTCATAGTTGGCACCCCTTAAGCAAATGACTCATTGTCAATTACAGTTTATAGTTATATTTGAACTCTTCTGTTTTCAAGACTGTACAGGTAATCTTGGCAGTTTATCCTTACATATTTTCAAATACTTCTGTACATAAAATATCTCATGTATTAAAGAGCTGCTAATCCTCCAATTCACCTCCAACTGCAGATATGCTGACTCGATTATAGATTACTCAAGAATAGGTGATCACCTTAAAAAGTCTCCATCCTAGAAAGCAATAACTCACTCAGTGCTGCGTAAGTATATATACAGATATACCGTTAAACCTCACACAGCAAATACAGATACTAAGAGTGAGAAAGACCATACACTTGGTCCTGCACCAGCACTGCTTGCTAACACTAAAGCTCTGAAGGATGTAAGTCTTTCTGAGTCTTGCGCATTGCACAGAACTACCAGATAAAAGCTTATCAAAGTAAAAAAGTGACAGGTGTTAGTCATGCATTGGCATAATTCTAACCACTGCCCCATCTTGAGAAAGAATGCTATTTTCAAAAGTTAAAAGAACAAAATAAAATTTACAACACTGTTGCTGGTATGCTGTCTGGCTAATTTTTTCCCAGGGTAACAAATAAGGATCCTAGGCCCCCAACAGCTTCTAATGAATAAATTCTCCAGCAATGATTAGCTTAGATGCTAATGCTTTTACTACTGGCTTCAATAGGGCTTTGATAGGGCTTTCCCTTTGGCTGGGATTTCCAATGTCAAAGAGACATTGGAAAAAAAGTACAGACATTCTAACCGTTTCCACAGTCTCATCAGGCAGTAAAACAGAGGATACACAAAGAACATTTGATTTACTAGGGTACTGTCCACAGTAAAGATGCAAACACATGCTCTCCAAATATGCTAGAACACAGGTATTGCGGGAGCCTTAAACCCACTGCTGTTTCTCACAGCTGCCAATTGCCAACAGGGACAATGGAATTAGCCTTGGCTCTGTCTGGAAAGTGTCAAGTGTCCCATCGATCTCTCCAGGGCAGATAGAGACAGGTTTGTATTTATTTATTTATTTATTTATTTATTTATTTATTTTAACTTTTTTTTTTCAACGTTTATTTATTTTTTGGGGCAGAGAGAGACAGAGCATGAACGGGGGAGGGGCAGAGAGAGAGGGAGACACAGAATCGGAAACAGGCTCCAGGCTCTGAGCCATCAGCCCAGAGCCCGATGTGGGGCTCGAACTCCCGGACCGCGAGATCGTGACCTGGCTGAAGTCGGACGCTTAACCGACTGCGCCACCCAGGCGCCCCGAGACAGGTTTGTATTTAACATGTCACCTACAGGTTGGGGACCTCAGCAGCAGGGAGGGCAACGGCTAAGGCTGACAAATGCCCAGCCCTGAGTAAAATGTAGGACTGTCACTGTAAGGCTCTGAAGATAACTCTTCAAGTCCCCTGAGTGCTAATCATGACCCATCAGGGGTGTGCCTGAGTGATGGACCCTCAAGGGAGGCGGTAGCTCCGTGGAGCATCTTTTAGCCATGTGAATTTTCAATAGGGGGATTCTGGGACCATGTCTTTAGCTGATCAGAAAGCAAAACGTCTTAGAATGTGAATGTTCATAAGGGTCTCCAACGAAGCCCTCTGGCCCAACAGCAAGCATTGCTTTGCTCTTGGTGTTCTCTTAAAGGGAGTGAGTGGGAGGGAAGAAGAGAGAAAATGTACATTTCATTTCACAGCATATTTAGGAGGAAAACATGTTCCGGAAAGTCAGTTCAGAGCTCAGGGTTCTCCTCAAAGAGGGTTAGTGGGGCCCTATTGCTCAGCACCTCACTCACCCTCTAGGTCAACAATAATCAAAAGTAAACCAGCCAAGGAAAACCCTCCAGGAAACCTTTCCCCTTCATTCCTGACTTGTGTCACAGATGAGGTGGGAGCAGGAAGGGCTGGCCCACACCCTTCTGATGACAAACGGGGCAGAGTAGGCCAGGTTTGGAGAGAAGCCGAACACTCAGCCCTATTTAATCTGGGGAAGAAGAAAGGGTAGGGAGAGTACGAGCGGTTCTAAAATACGGAATTTTTGCTCTCACTCCACTAATTCATTGGGAAAGGCTCCTCCCCGACCACCTATCTTTCAAAACCTTTCTTGATTATTAAACACAGAATGTCAACCACGCAGTCAAATCAGAGCTGGCAACATCCAACCCTTCACCTTGGCACTCCAGCCTGCAGTGAAAGAACCCAAGACTGTTTGCAGTCAGTGTGTTTAATCTGCAGCACAACATAAACACTTCACAGATGCCCCTGAGCGCAACACCCTCAGAGCAGAGAAAGAACGCTTGTTGTTCGAATGTGCTTTTTCAATTTCTCTCAACGTCCCAAAACCAAGAAAAAAAGCAAACGAGCGCCAAAGATGCTCATGAGAGAGGGAGGGAGGGAAGCGCTCGCCACTCATTCCAGGAAGACAACTATGGGTCAGTAGAGGGGGGTCACAGACGGCCGAACAGTAGGGGCAATTTCTGTGCAAACAGATGTTTGAACACTGCCGGGTCCTGAAGAAATTCGGCGCGGGGGACACCGGGGGCACGATTTCTTTTGCGAGGTCTAGACACACAGTTTTCCAGGTCTCTGCACCGCCGAGCGGTCCACCGAGTCCTTCCGCCCCCAGCCCAGAGTCCTGCGTCCCGCCCCAGCCACTCACCAAAACGGCCCCGGCTCGGCTGCACGAAAGGCTCGGGGGGCGCCGCGTCCGCCGAATCCCTGGGGAGCGCGTTGAGGCGCCAGCGGCCGCAGGAGGGACGCGGGAGGGAGGTCCCGCGGCCGCGCACGAGCCCCGGGCGGCGTCTTTATCTGGACCGCTGCAGGAGCGGCGGTGGGGGAGCGGGCGCCGGTGCGCCGCGGAGATAGACTCCCACACGGCCGCGCAAGCTCGCCGGCGACCCCTGCGGCGGGGCGAGGGCGCGCTCCAGGGAGACGCAAGTGCCGGCCGTGTGGGAACCAGCGGGGCCGAAAGGGTCGATGCCGGGGAAGGGCTGGACCCTCCTCCTCCCGGGAGCGCCGAGCGTTCGCCGGTCTTCGGGCAGAAGCGACTGGAGGCGCCGCAGCACCAGCTCGCCGCTCCCGCGGCCCCAGAGGCCGGCTGGCCAGGGCGTGCAAGGGGGAGGGGGGGTCTCTCGGCCCCGCCCCCTCGCCTGGAGGGCCCGGGCTTTAGGGTCCGCCCCCCGGCCCCGCGCCGATCCCAGGGTACCCGCCCCTTCACCCGGCAGCTGCACAAAGCTCCAGAAAGCCAGGAGGGGTGGGGAGGCTAACTAGGGGAGGTGTCTCAGTGTTTGAAGCAAAGCCGGCGGCGGGGGCCGGGGTGGGGGGGGTCTCCTGGTTCGCAAACGCGAGCTCCACCCAGTCCTCGAACCTTTGCGGTGACACCGCCCCCACGTCCGGGGTCCGGATCCCGGGCGCAGGGTAGAAAGCCCTGGCGGCCGCGCTGCAAATCACCAGATGGGAGCCGGGAAGAGACGACGGAAAAAATGTAGAGGAGAGACTCCTGGTGTTTGGTCAGAGGATTAAACCGAGAGCCCGCGGTCCTCGAGCTAGGGGCACCGCAGCGGCTGGAGCTGACTCACCAGCCCACCCTCTTCCTCCCCAAACTTCAAAGCTCAGGGCGCAGTTTGTAACCTGAACTTCGCACGGCCAGGACAAGTGTGCAAGTGCAAGAGCCGTCTTGTCCTCAGTCCGCATCACCCGGACGCGGTCCTCGCCAACCCCGCACCCACTGTCCGGAGGGCCAAGTCGTGGCTCCCCGCTGGCCGGTTGCGCGCTCTAGGACCCGGCGGGGATCAAGCGGGGGGCACAGTTTATCCAAAAGTCTTAGCAGCTGAAACTAAATTAGCCAGGTCCAACCCGGAGGCGGCCCGTGACCTAGCTCGTTCTCTAGACGCGGGTCCAGGCCAGCCCGTCTTATTCTCAAGAGGCCGATCGCTGTCCTCTAGCGCAAGCACCAAAGTCACTCGGGTGGGTGTGGAGGAAGCGCAAACCTCCCCAGCCTTCCCACTGAGGCTCGAAGGCAGCCGAGACTTGGCGCCGCAGCCCCGGGTCCTGGCTGATCCTCCACCTTGGCCCTACAGAATCGGGAAGTGTCTGGGACCCGATGCCCCCGAGCAGCGGTCACCCCTGCCTCGGCCGTCCAGCTCCCACTCACCGGCGGCCGGCTCTCCGCGCGCGCGCTCCTCGCTCCCCACCGCTGTCTCCAGCACCAACGCTTCTTCCCGGGTCTCTGCAGCCGGGGCGGCCCGGGACCGCGAGGGGGCAGGGCGGCGCGGGGCGGGGCTCAGGCGCTGCCTCAGGTAACAATGCCGCAGTCCGGGCTGCTCCCAGCGCCAGCCGCAAAGCGCAACACGCCCTTTCCTGCTCGGCCCCTTCCCTCCTCCCACCCTCCGAGCGCCACCGTCGGCGCTGCGGTGCTCACCTTCACCTACGCGGGGCCCTGGGGGCCTGGAAGCCGCCACCCCGCACGCTGCTCCCCGCACCCGAAAGCCCCCGAGGGAAGTAGGGGCGGCGAGAAACCGACAAGTACGGAGTGTGAAGAAGAGTCGGGTGTCCTCGAGTAACCAGCAAGGGGAGGTGCCAAGCCGCTTCTGAGCCCGCAAGTGCTTTCCACAAAGCAGCCTCTGCCGCAACCTCCCCGGCACCCCGTGCGCACACGCACTCTCCTGCACGCACACACTCCACGCGCGCGCGCACACACACACAGACACACGCGCGCGCGCGCGCCAGTCCACCCTCTGCCCCCGTGCTTGTTTCTCCCTGGAGCACAAGACAGCATTTGGGTGAACTGTCGCAGCCCTTAAAACCGAATCCCGGTTGAGCCGGAGCTACCCAAAGGTCAGCTCTTCCGTAGAGTCTGTAGGTTTGTTACCTTTTTATATCTATATAATCTCCTCAGTGATGATGGTAACAGGAATCTTTCAGCTATACTTAAGCAAAGCAAAGTCCAGTGCAAGCCAGATCGCCTGAATGGACGCTGTCTGGGAAAGACTCCTCACAGGAAGAAACCCGGGACAGTTTAATCGCTTTTTTTTTTTTTTTTTTTCCAAAGTAACTTGTGACTCCAGCCAGTGAGAAACATAGTCAAAAGATCCTGGGCAAGTCCGGCCCATCGGAAATCAGGTGGGGAGGTGCCCTGTGTGAGGATGAAGTCATCCTTACCTCTGACTTTGTGATCCCAGATAACAGACCGCACAGCCTTGCCAGCCTCTGGTGCCTCATGACTTCTGACTCTCCACCCTGGTCTTCAACCCCTGAACTCCCACGACAGAATTCCCGACCTCCATATGGATGGAAAAAGTGAAGCTATTAGGGCAAAAACAAAGCAAAACAAAAAACAAATTCCATGCCAGGCAAGAGCCCATATATCAGTCATTGAACAGGCTTATACTACACGTGAGGGGTAGGTCCAACCAAGCCCACAGAAAATCTCAAGGAGTGGAAATGTAATAAAAGGGAAAGCCCCATGCTCAGGATGATAATATTAATCCCAAAGGAACAGCGACTGCACAGGCAAAAGCTGAATTATAGAGTATCAAAATCGAGGAGCCGAATGGTATCTTCTCCTTTTCTTTTATGTGGGCCTGGCCAGATGAGGGGTCTACACCCACTGAACACTTCCCACTCTTCAAGCGGGGGGGGGGGGGGGGGACCCCGCAAGCTGGGGTTTACCCACACTGTACTAAGTGTGCACTTTAAAATCAGCCACTTTTTTGAAGGGTCAAATCCAGTGACCCATCCTTAACCTCGTGTCTTTTTGATCTCCCTGCAGCATCCTGACCTACCGGCCTTCCCTTTGCCTCTCTGGCCTCCTCTGCTGACCCTTTTTGTCCTTTGAGGACAGTAACTAGATTCTTCCAACTCTTTATCTCTCATTCCCCCACGGGTGCTACCTTCTGACTTGAACCTGGAAGGTCCAGATTTTATGGGGCCTGAAGTTCGTACAACTCTTGAGGGAGCTTTTTAAAGAGAAATGATAACAACCTACAGACACAACACTAGGTATGTGTCCTTGGTAGTGTCCGGGAAAGTAAGGGGCAGCAAAACTTGAGCTCCAAGGCAAATCCACTTCTGATTCCACCTCCGTGTCACAGACTCTTAAATCTTAAATTGTCTCTGTAATATCTCAGGTCCAAATTAAGTGTCCAAGGGTCAATTCTTCTTTCTCTTAAAACTAGGACTCTTCCTGCCTGCACCTCTTAAGACCTGATTTTTAAAATTTACAATCAAGGGGTGCCTGGGTGGTTCAGTCAGTTGAGCATCTGATTTTTGATTTCAGCTCAGGTTGTGATCTCATAGTTCCTAAGATTGAGCCCTGTGTCAGGTTGGGATTCTCTCTCTCCTCTCTCTGTCTCCCTCCCCTCCCCCTACCCCCCCTCTCAAAATAAATAAACATTAAGAAAAAATAAAATAGGGGCACCTGGGTGGCTCATTGGGTTAAGAATCTGACTTTGGCTCAGGTCATGATCTCACAGTTCATGAATTTGAGCCCCAATTTGGGCTCTGTGCTGGCAGCCAGGAGCCTTCTTGGGATTCTCTCTTTCTGTCTCTCTCTCTCTCTCCCCCCCTCCCTCCTCAAAATAAATAAACTTTAAAAAATAAAGTAAAATAAAACTCACAATCCCAGCTTTCCTCTGGTTCTTTTTCTCTTCTAAATTCCTTAGATCTAAGTATTTGCCAAATTTGCTCTTTCCACAAGTCATGTCTCTTACATCTGTACTTTGTATGTACATCCATTAACCCCAGTTAGAGAAAGGAGGAGCTGATACTTGCTGTTGGCCATGTGTCAGGCATCACACTTGAGTCTCGCAACAATTCTAGAAACTCTCCATTCTGCATTTTCTAGCTTAGAGAAGTTAAGTTGGACTCCAGAGTCCACTCCTTGGCATCAGTACACAAAGAAAGCAGAGATCTTCAGTCTGATGCTGGCTGCTTCCTACCTCCCCCTCCTGCAGTCTGAAGTGTTCTATTGTGCCCAAACAGCATTGTGTGCTGGCCCTGAATGTGTCAGCCTTAATTTTTGGCTCTTATTTACGTTTTTTAAAGTTTATTTATTTTGAGAGAGAGAGAGAGAGAGAATGTGTTGCAAGTGAGTGGAGAAGGGGCAGAGAAAGAGAGAGAGCGCTCGCTCGAGCCAGTTGGGGAGGGACAGATAGAGGGGAGAGAATCCCAAGCAGGCTCAGTGCTGTCAGTGTGGAGCCCAGAGCCCAACGCAGGGCTCAATCCCAGGACGGGGAGATCACAACCTGAGCCAATATCAAGAGTCAGAATCTCAACTGACTGAGCCACCCAGCACCCAATTTTTGGCTCTTTTTATATGGTGTGCAAATGAGGTGGCCAAAAAGTAGTTGAGTAGCACAGAGCCCAAGTCTGAAATAGAGTCAGTGTCCCCACGGATTTGAATCAAAGGCTGCAAATCTGATGGGCAGTTTGTTCTTCATCTGTTTATATGCAGATTGTTAACCAAGCCTTCATCTCACCTAAGTTTGTGCTTGGGAGTTAGGGTCTGCTGTTTGTCTTCTGTACCCCAGAAATGCCAGCAGCCCTCTCTGGGAGGAAGGCTGGAAAGACTCCTGAAGCCAAGTGTGCTCCAAGTCAGCCCAGGCCCTGGAATTTGTGGCTTGGAGGAAGCTGCTGTTTGACCGCAGGGACATCTGAGCAGCAGGGAGTGTGGCCGGCACGCACTCTTCCAAGCAAGCTGACCTCTCTGGAGCGTGTTCTAGCTTAGTGTGGCCCAGGCCACGAGCCTCACAGGTGCCAGCTCCAACCCTGCAGAAGAACTTCTCTGTCTGCGGTTTGCTTTTCCCTCTCCTCAGACTTTCCTTTCCAGATGGCAGATGGCTCCTTTTCCTTTGCCCAGTTCATTTTTTCTCTTCTGGCTTCACTTCTTCAGCCCTGAGAAGCTTTCGGTTTCTCCTACATCAAGCATTTTGTATTTGAATCTGTCATTAGGAGCCACTAAACAAAACCTTCAAACCAAAATGAATCAAATTTCAGAATCCATCCTTTTAAAAAAAAGAACAAAACTTTCAGTTCTAAAACAGGCGTGTTTGCTTAAGGAGTTAAGTCTAATGCATGAGCTGACTTACTGGGCCCTCTAAGGAACCACAATGGACACAATGAAATAAGTCCCCTCTGGCATAGGATTGAGGCATCAAACTGATTTTTTAAAATCTCTTTCTCTGATGCAGACTGAGATTTACTTAATCTTTGTTCTTAAAATATAGCTGATGAGATCAGTTGTTCAGTATTTAGATTATAGGCTCTTAAAATTGGACACTGCAGAAGAAACTAACTCTACCAACTCTAGATTTAAACAGACTTGCAGACAAATGCAAAGACTCACCAACCCTTCTAGTAAGAGCCATGTCTAAGAGAAATCACTAGGCCTTGTTCCATTCAGAGGTTGAAAAGTGTAAAATAAATAAATTCAACAGAATTGTTGCTGTCACCATGAATGTGAATTTGCATCGCATACCTTATTGGCAAAATGCAGACACTGGGTTGCTATAGTTTTCTAGACAACTTTGCACTGAGAAGATGATGTTTTCTTGTTGCAGGCTAAGAAATGTAGACAGTAAATTGCTTTTAAGTGTAGTAAATAATTACTGGGCTCTGATTATGAAGAGGGAGAAAACTTTTTTTCTGGGCGCTAACAAGTGATTTCTGAAAAGTTTTAAATAGAAAATGCTTTCACATGTGATGTTGATCTCCATGGTAACATCAACAGGCATTTTTCTTGCCAGAAGTAAACACAGGTACTTGGTCAACAACAATGCCTGATTTGTTTGAGGATAAGAGAGATTACAGACAATCCCTACCAACATGTAAGAATGAGGTAATTAGGCAGCTGATGACCTTTTTCTCCTGCTGTCTATGTTTCCTTAGAGCACATTGTTCATTTGCTTTTTAAGGTGTATGTGTGTGTGCGTGTGTGTGCATTTTGGAGACCAGGATGGAAGCGGAGACTAAGGTAAGAGAAATGGGGTACACATTACTGAGGCTCTCCCTCATCCAGAAAACCCTCAGCTAGGCCTTTTCTTAGCTTACAGTTGATACAGTGCTTAGAAAACCACTCAGTATTGTTTGAAAATGTAGGTACTGGCTGTTAAGACATTCAAATTTTCAGGAGAAAAATACCTTTAAAATACAACATGAAAGTGTATTACTCCTTTCCACTCACCATCATCAAAAAACAAGTATGTGAGTCTCAGTGAGAGGAATTAAGTTAACGAGGATGTCAGATGCCAATTTCTTTTGCTACTGGTTTTAACTGTTTCAAATTGTTTATCCTTTGAAGAAGTTAGAAGAACAAAGAGTAATTTGAAACCATAACACTCACAGTTACAGGCAGTCAGCAAACAGAAACTCAATGAATCAACGATATTGGTATGTGGTGGTGGTGATGGTGTGTGTGTGTGTGTGTGTGTGTGTGTGTGTGTGTGCGCTTCCCTGGGGAAATAATATGTGCAATCTTGTACAAGATGTATGGCATATGGCATATAAAGGTGGGCAAAAGGACATGTTGGTGACTTAGCAATTTTGTAAATTGCAAATTTTTATTTTTTATTTTTTTTTCCCTTGCAAATTGAGTTTGTACTTAAGTTTAGGGACCAATTATGCACAATACTTTGGCGCTAAGCTTCTATTTCTGATAAGATGGTAAATACTTTGGGTATGATAGGAAATAATAAAACCAGCCCATAACAATTAGCATCTTAGTATTACTTAAGCCAGATACCTAGAAAGAATTCAAATGGACCCTTTTTTGAGAACGACAGTAAGCCTTTTGGTGGCAATACCATTCATTATTCACGTTTTGACAGGCCTTGGCAGCAAGGAAGATCCCCACCAACACATGCAACATCACAATTAGCTCATATTTGCATCTCTTTGTGGGCCTGACCAGGTCAAACCTGAACAGGGCTGTGTTGGGGTTAAACCCTGGACTTCTCTGTTCATCTTCACTCCTAACTCCTGGCCCCCTCCTGAAGAAGGAGGCTCTTATATTTAATCTAACTCAGAGAGGTGATATTAAACATCCAGCCATTTGTAGTTTACAATAAATGAAAGACATTCCCCTCACATTTCTAAGTTTCTTTTATCTGGTGTTTTTTGTGCACATGATCAACTTTTCTGTGTTAAACTGTATATTGAGCTATAAAATGGTGGTGATTTCTCAGGACGAGGCTACATAAAAGAGCAAATAATTTTACTTTTAATTTTTCTCGAAATGTTGCTGATATCTGAAATTAAATTTTTTTTTTCAACATTTATTTATTTTTGGGACAGAGAGAGACAGAGCATGAACGGGGGAGGGTCAGAGAGAGAGGGAGACACAGAATCCAAAACAGGCTCCAGGCTCTGAGCTGTCAGCCCAGAGCCCGACGCGGGGCTCGAACTCACGGACCGCGAGATCGTGACCTGGCTGAAGTCGGACGCTTAACCGACTGCGCCACCCAGGCGCCCCGCTGATATCTGAAATTAAAGCTAGGCTCTTTCCCCACTGCACCTCTTTGCTGAAGGCACGGGTACGTGAATTTGTGAATATTTGCATTTTGAGTTGTGTCGTGTTTCCTGTGGGGTGATTACTAGGCACTGGCTCTCCGGGTGTCCTTTTTACACAGGGGCAGAGGGGATGTGGGCAAACACACAACTGAACACAGGACTTTAACTTACACTATGCAATGGAATCATCTTTATGTCGGAAATTGTGCCCCCACCCATCCCCAAAAAGGACAATTTCTCTTCCCAGGGAAATTAAATACCATCTCACTGTAGATTCTTATTCTCCCCAAGTTTGGGGCCACAAAGACACATCACATTTGTCATTTCAAGAGGAATATAAATAAGGGAAAGCAGAGAAAATGCTAGCTGTTCATACGTCTTCATTTCCCCTCTACCTTCCGGCCCCCTTATCAAAGATTTGAACATATTTTCTAGCTTTGCATTCTTTCCGTTATAAGCATGCCCTTTTCAGACTTGGTCTCAATAAGGAGACTAATTTCCAAAGGTGCCTATTTGCCTGCTGGGCACAATCAGGTTAAACCTTGTCTACTGGAGGGGAGGGCAGACGAAGGAATTCTGCCCTGGCAGCGTCCTGCCCAGGAGCTCATAAAAAAGGGGGCCCCTTGTGATCCTCAGGCTCATGGTACAGAGTCTACAGAAATCAAGTTGATGGCTCAGAGACCTTTGTCCCATGTGACAGGCGAGGTAGAGCCACCATAAAGAAATCAGAGGGGCTAATTCAGAAGGCTGAAGCAGGGATGGGGGATATAGGGGGCAAAGGGGAACAATGAAGATTATGACTCACTCCCAAATTTTTATTGGCATCTAGATTAAAAAAATGTTTTTCTAATGTTTATTTATTTATTAAAAAAAATTTTTTTTCAACGTTTATTTATTTTTGGGACAGAGAGAGACAGAGCATGAACGGGGGAGAGGCAGAGAGAGAGGGAGACACAGAATCGGAAACAGGCTCCAGGCTCTGAGCCATCAGCCCAGAGCCCGATGCGGGGCTCGAACTCACGGACTGCGAGATCGTGACCTGGCTGAAGTCGGACGCTTAACCGACTGCGCCACCCAGGCGCCCCTCTAATGTTTATTTTTGAAAGAGAGAGAGAGAAAAAGAGAGAGCACGAGCAGGGGAGGGGCAGAGAGAGGGAGACACAGAATCTGAAGCAGGCTCCAGTCTTTGAGCTGTCAGCACAGAGCTTGAACTCTGGGCTTCAACTCACAAAATGCGAGATCACGACCTGAGCTGAAGTTGGCGCTTAACCGACTGAGCCACCAGGGCCCCTGGCGTCCAGATTTTTAATAGTTGATAAAAATTAATCAGTTTTTTAAGTAATCTCTACACATAATGTGGGGCTCAAACTCACAACCCCAAGATCAACAGGTGCATGCTTCACCAACTGAGCCAGCCAGGTGCCATGGCATCCAGGTTTTTAACAAAAGTTACATATTCTGCTTTAGCCAAAGCTCTAACGAGATTACCACCAAAGACATCTTCTGGATGCATTTGTCTTCCATGTCAAAATAAGCTGATTTCTTCTTCATCAGGCTGCAATGATCAAAACTGCAATAAAGGACTTTACCAGGACTGTGTTCAAATTCTCATGACCATGAAACACTCATGCACCCCACTGCTTGGGTGCCTACTTATAACCCACACATTTGAGTGCTAGGTAAATGGTTATTAATTTATTAGTTCTTTTCTTTCTCAAAAATGGGAGCACTCAGGTTGGCCTCCAGATGTTCATATCTCCTTAAGGTCATATACTAAACTGCTAAACCTTCTGACCAACAATTTTCTCCCGAGAATTGAATAACCTAGAAGCTATAGACAAATTCTGTCTCTTTGTCCAAATTCACACTAGTCCTAGTTGGTAAAAAGGAATCGAGCATTCTGTTGAATGACCGGTAGGGGAAAGGAGTGTTAAGATTCAGAGCCTACAAGGAAATAATACTGTATTCATATTTGAGATGTGATTTATGTGAGGTTTAGTTTGACAACATGGATTTGGCCATTTCCACTGACCTGGCTGTGGTGGCAGGGTGGTAAAATATACTCTTCTGTACCCAACACACATAGACACATGCACAAGACATTCCAATTTGGAGCTGAAGGCTGGCCCCTTGCACACTCAACTGCAATAGCATGTTCGGCATACTGGTCCCTCTCCTTGTCCCACACCATTCAGTCCCAGGATTTGCATAGACTTTCTCCCCATTAAATCAAAAAGTTTGAGGGGCACCTGGGTGGCTCAGTCGGTTAAGTGTCCGGCTTTGGCTCAGGTCATGATCTCACCGTTCATGAGTTCAAGCCCCTCATCGGGCTCTGTGCTGACAGCTTGGAGCCTAGAGCCTGCTTCAGATTCTGTGTCTCCTTCTCTCTCTGCCCCTCCCCCTCTTGTGCTCTGTCTCTCTGTCAAAAATAAACAAACATAAAAAATTTTTTTAAAAATGTTTGAGAGCAGGGCTGTTTTATTAATCTTTATATCTCATGGCACATACTGTCAAAACTCTGACAATGGTTGGTCACAGTGTCTGTCAACTACACTTGGGCCTCATCACCAGTAAATGACACGAGTGGGCCTCATCCTTTAAAGTGAGAGGCTCCACCAATGATAATCGCCATTACTGACAAAACTGAATGCTTTTTGTACACAAGGCACAGGGAGAGCCACACAAACATTCTGTCCTCAAGAGGCTTCCCTAATCCAGAAAGGAATCCACCAGATCAAGTTCTTTGAAGCAGGATGTAAGAGCACACAGAGAGAACGGCCAGCTATGGTAACATTTTATGGGGAACCAAAGACATGGAGGCACGCACGGGCCAGTCACGCGAAACCTCTCCGAAGACATGTTGACGATCCACAGAAAGCCATGTGGCTGGTGCCCGACTGAAAAACACTTCCAGCTCTGACGTGGTTTGTGGAGAAGACTGATTGGGATTGAGTTCTGGCTTCTGAAATCAGATACAGAGGACTGGGAATCAAAGCATGAAGCTTGGATCCTCTCCTTCTCTCAGGGCTTCACCACTGAGCTGTGGATTCTGGATTTCAAAAGAGAAGAGACTAAGCATGCCCAGGTAAGCCAGCTGTCTGGCTCTGTCACTGCCTGGGTAAACTGCTTCCATAGGCTGTGTGTACAGGATTTCAAAGAGGCTACTGTAAGGAAAAGAGATACTCAAACAATGAAAAGTCAGCACACTAGTAATTTAATTAATCATGAAGTTTTTCTTAATTAATTGGGTGATCTCAGCTCACTATGTACAGAAATTCACATAAAAATGAGCTAAAAGGACTAAACAGAAAGAGTTCTTCCTAGAATAAGTAAGTCAAGGTCAGTGTTAAGGTCACTGGCAAGGAAGTCTGGAGTGGCTTGAACTGAGGCTACTTGTGTCTTGGGGAAAAAAAGACTCGTTTTCATTGCTGTAGTCATGAGCACAAATAGTGACTCCAAAAGCTTGAAAAGCAAAGACAGCACAATGACTCTTATTATGTCACTGTAATTTTTTAAAAGGACAAAGAGGCAAGTTAAGACTAGAGTCTGCTATGAAGCTTTTATACTTTCTCTTCCATTGGCAGTTTAGGCAAGTTATCAATCTCTCTCTCTAAACATATATACGTGTGTATATATGTATATGTATGTGGGTATATTTATGATATGTGTGTATCTATCTATCATCTATAGTTGGACTTGTAGCTATTCATTTGCAATTTCTAACCAATTTCTCTTAGTTTTTGGCTGGCTTAATTGAAGGAAATGTTAACCAAACTTTACAAAGAAAATATAGGGAGGCTTTTAGATAAATACATTTTAGAGAATATAAAAATATATTTTTTTAAAATCTATACGAAATCTAAATGATAAACTAAAGGTCTGGCCTTGTCTGACGGTCAACATCAGTGCAAGAAGAAATTGTTAGACCCACTTCAGGGACCATCTGGACCTCTGGAGGGTATTAGTGGAATCAGGTGAGGAAAAGTCAACATGGGTAAGCAGACTGGTCCTTCAGCAAATACTCATGACCGTTTAAACTTACACTTAAACTTACTTAAACTTTTTTTCGACTCACTTGATTGTACCAGTGATTATTATAGTAACCATGGCCATGGTAAAACTCAGTTCTCAAAACATCATCTGGGCTTTTTGCTGCTCCTATTATTGAGGTAAACTAGTTAGAAAATTTCAATCCGCAACATTTTCTGCGTTTTGACCCAAGGGAGGGGAGGGGTGAGGGAACAGGAAACGGAGGATTTGAGAACAATGTAAACATCCATTATTTATTTGGGGAATTCTTTAAAGATTTAAGCTATTTTATTAATTTAAGAGGTGTGCATTAGGAAAAAGTTGGCCAGCTCACAAAATAGCTTTATAGATTGAAAATAACTTATTAGAAATTATCAATGTACAAGTATAATTTATTTTAAGCCGTCTAAGTTGTTACAATAAATGAACTATATAATCAGCTACGTTTTAAGAAATCCAGAGTAGCAGTATGGAATAGCAGTATATACTTATTTATGAGAAGGGGGGGCGGGGAAATTGAGACAGTAGAAACCATTGGTTTTAAGCTAAAATAAAAGTGTTTTGTTTGGGGGGTACCTGGGTGGCTCAAGTCGGTCAAGCCATCCAACTCTTGATCTCAGCCCAGGTCTTGATCTCAGGGTTGTGAGTTTAAGCCCCACACTGGGATCCACATTGGGCATGAAGCCTACTTAAAAAAAAAAAAAAAAAAGTGTTTTATTTTGGGGCTTCACTTCTCTTAGTTTCAAATAGCTATTTAGAAAGCTGAGAAAAAGGAGAGAAAATAACCTAGTTTAGTGAAATGCAGATTTTCCTACATGACTTCTTTTTCTAACTAGCCTCATATCCTAAACTAGTTATGCCTCTTCAGTTGCCCTAATTCTTACTAATAGAAACTTGTTCGACTTTGCACTTTCTCGAATTTCTGTGTTTCCACATACAAACCAGTTTCTTTCACATGCTAGGGAAGGGATTTGGTTATTTGCAGGAGTGAAGCCAGTGTTATCATAAGCTTTACCAAAATAAGCCCTTGATTGCCACCCTGGTGCAAGAGGGAAAACTTGGCAGAATCCTACCTGCATTTCTAGACAAAATATCCTAATAATTTTTTTTTTATTATGAAAAATTTGTAACGGGAAGAGTTAAAAGACTGGTACAACAAACCCCCCCACACCCATCCATTTCAATTGCTAACATACTGGCATATTTACTTTAAAACATCTTTCTCTTCTTCCTTTTCTCTTTCTCTCCAGCTTTCTTTCCACATACATAAGTACATATGAATGTATATATTTTTCCTGAGCCATTTAAAAGTAAATTGTAAGCATCATGCCACTTCTCTTTAAATGCTTTAGGCATGGATCTCCTGTAAGGCTATTCACCTACAGATATAATAACATACCTAAAAAAACTAACAGAAATTCCCTACTAGCATCAAACATGCATTCGAATTGTTCTTGTTTCCCAAACGTCTTCTGTAGTTATTTTCTGAACTGTGATCTAAAGTATTTTATTTAAAACTTTTTTTTAGTGTTTATTTATTTTTGAGAGAGTGAGAGCAGGGGAGGTGCAGAGAGAGAGGGAGACACAGAATCCGAAGCAGGCTCCAGGCTTTGAGCTGTCAGCAGAGCCCAATGAGGGGCTCCAACTCACGAATCGCGAGATCATGACCTGAGCAGAAGTCGGATGCTTAACGGACTGAGCCACCCAGGTGCCTCATAAAGTCTCTTATTTTATAACAGTATTTCTAAAATATTTTTTCTTTTGTGGCTCGCGTTTTGGAGAGACCAAGTTAATCATCTTGTAGAATGTTCCAGATTCTGGATTTGTCCAATTGATTCCTCATGGTGTAATTTAAACTTGTATTTTAATCCCCTCTATTTTCTACACACTGGAAGTTAAGGGCAAAGGCTTGAGTAGGCTTAGGTTAAACACTTCCAACAGGAATATCTCATGAGTGATGTTGCATAATTATATTGCCTTATATCTGGAGGCACATGATTATCAGGTTATTAGTGATGCTAACTTGATCACTTGATTTGGATGGTAAGCACAAATCTTTTATTTTTTAAGAGATTTTATTTTTAAGTAACTTCTACACCCAATGTGGGGCTCGAATTTACAACCTCGAGGTCAAGGGTCACATGCTCTACTGACCTGAGGTAGCCAGGTGCCCCAACACAAATCTCATATTAATGGTACTTTTTCCTTTGCAAATTGAGTAGTATGTAAGGTCATACTTTGGTATTATGACATAATCTGTTTTCCGTCAATCTGATGGTTTTACCATCAATTGGTGATCGCTGTGTGAATCAGTATTAAGTGGGGGCTGCAAAATGGTGATTTTTCTAATTCTGCCAATCTTTCTACATTTAAAAAAAAGTTTATACTTGAGAGACAGCACACACGCATGTGCAAGTGGGGGAGGGGCAGAGAAAGAGGGAGACAGGATCCAAAGCAAAGCAGGCTCTGCACTGATAGAGAGCCTGATGCAGGCTCGAACTCATGAACTATGAGATCACGACCTGAGCCACCCAGGTGCCCCTCTTTCTACATTTTTTAACAGGCCATTCTTCTGTAAACATCCTAGTATCTGATGTAACATCTAACATAAGTTATACATATACTGCCTTTGTTAACTCCTACCAATGAAATGGCAGTGCAACCACCAAATGCTTTCCTGCATTGAATTCTGTATCAAAAAAACTGAACAAATTTTTATTACATGGCTCCTTAGAAAGAATTATGCATGGAGTTGGGAACACAGGGTAAATAAGAAAACATACACCGTGTCTTCCTTAAGAGCTTAGAGTCTAGCCATAGTAAGTATATGCTCCTCAAAGGAAAGAACTGTAATTATCTGCCTAAAACTTTAGCTAGGTTTTCATAAAGAGCTTCCTAATATAGAATTAGAAATCATTTAGGGGGAAGACAAAAATAAACTTACATTATATAAATAATTTGGGTATGTTGTTATTCTAAAAATTTCATCATTTCGAAATTTTTTTAAATGTATATTTTGAGAGAGAGAGTGTGTACATCCAGGGGAGAAGCAGAGGGAGAGACAGAATCCCAAGCAGACTCCACGCTGTTAGCTTGGAGGGGGTGGGGGGACTCGATCTCATCAACTATGAGATTATGACCTGAGCTGAAACCAAGAGTTGGACGCTTAACCAACTGAGTCACCCAGGTGCCCCTCATCCCTAAAGTATTTATATAAACACATACATCTTTGCTTTACAAAAGCAAAGCGATATGGAAGTCTAAGTCATGGAAAGTTACTTTTGTCTGAGATCAACAAAATGGCATCTTGTCCCTTTCATCGTCCTTATGAATCAACAATTAATGATCAACCATGGTTGCAGAAAGCTCACATTCCTTTACAGAGGATATTCATGACAAACCCTAGATTTGGTCCAAACAAACAAACAAAAAAGTGTTTGGCTTTTTTTATGTTTAAGTTTTTTTTAAAGTTTATTTATTTTGACAGAGACAGAGACTGCATGACCAGGGGAGGTGCAGAGAGATTGGGCAAGACAGAATCCCAAGCAGCCTCCTCACTGTCAGCACAGAGCCCGAAGCGGGCCTGAACACATGAAACCTAGAGTCAGATGCTTAACTGACTAGCTGCCCAGGGGCCCCAGTGGTTTTGTTTTTTTATGGAAGTTTCATTTGTAAAAATGTCACTGAAATTCCTAGCTCTGATATTAATCCAATTAACTGCACAGAAATAGAGTCCCAGTTCTTGGACTGGGTCTAATTTCCCTTCCTTGTATCCACAGTCTTCTCTTCCCATATCAGAGTTACCACCAGAATACCAAATAGTTCTCACTTCATTTATATAAACTACTAAGAGTTAACTTTCATTTTGCAAAACAAAGCTGAACTGCACAGTTTTCTGTACATTTAGGAAAACCACTTGGCAATTTATTATAAAGGCCCATTTCTGCCAGAAACCTGTTGAGCAGGAAGCCTTCAATGGGAACATGGAGTATGAATTCATCTTTTTTCCTAAGTTTGTTTATTTATTTGGGGGGGGGGGGGAAGAACACACGTGCACAGAAGTGGGGGAGGAGCAGAGAGAGAGGGAGAGAATCCCAAGCAGGCTCTGTGGAGTCAGTGCAGAGCCCATTGTGGGGCTCTATCCCATGAACTGTGAGATCATGACCTGAGCCAAAACCAAGAGTTGGCTGCATAATTGAGCCACCCAGGCGCCCCTTTGGAATAGAATTTAATAAAAGTCTTCAAAAAGAAGGAAGTTGTTTGTGTTGTCTACTTTCATGTCTTGCTATATTGTAACAATAGTAAAGAACCTGTGGCCCTTGGAAAAGCTTTGAGCCAATGCAAAATATAACTGGCCTTTTGATTAGAAAGTAGTTTATTCACAACTGGGTAGTCTGAGCCAATATAAAAAATTGCAGTCTTACAGGTGGAAGATGTTTTAAATGGCTAAATATGGTTAGAATTGAGTGGTGAAGGATCTTACATGGTCTCAAGTCTCCTAGGCAACTGGAAGTTTCAAGGAAAGAGCTAGCTACCTGGCAAAAGATATTTAGGAATATTATTACAAAATACAGGCATTCTTAATACTTCACAAAAATTTGTACAAATTATATACAAATGTTACACTGAACTATTAGATCATTTGCTTTTATTTTTCACATCTACAGTCATCTCCAGTGAAGGAATAAGGAGACGGGGTGCATTTTGAGGTAGATACATTAGTCTTCAAATTAACAATTCCATGATTGAAAGACACTTCCATGTAGCCTTTCCAATATGCTAATTTTACTTTATATAGCACTTATCAGGTTCACATGACTTCTTTTTCAGAACAGTTTTAAGATCAGTAGATTGGAATATATTGTAGATATATGAAATACACCTAATATGAATCTATTTTAGGGTGAATGGATTATTTTTTGAACGAAAAAGACCTTTAATACACATTGTGCTTGAGGAGAAGAAATGCCATTTTTGACACATTGACTTCATTATGTAGTTGAAATGGCAGGATTTAAAGGGAAATTCATATATTTAGTTGCAAATAACTTACCTGGCCTTACACTTGGAAATGGGGGTTGTCTAAGCCAGTTTAATGTATCTTTGGGCCTTCATATCTTCACCTGTAAAAATAAAGACCTTAAACAGATCATCTCTAAGGAAGCATCTAGTTTCACACTCTGATGGGACAAGCTTGGCTAACATTATTAGTGCAGTGCACTTTGAATATGGAAAAGATGGTTCTTAAAGTCTAGCAGATTTCAGATAAATTGCTTCTACAAGCCCTGGTCCTTCCTGGGCCCTACGATTTGGAAGCTTTGGGGCTATTTAATTAAACAAGGCCATTAGATTGAGGTGGCTTTAAAGACTTAGTAGCCTACATAAGCAACCCAAAACCTAAGCCTGAAACACCTCAAGGTTAAATCAAAATCTAAGGATAATGACAAATAGTCAACAAGTCCTTCCTAAATCAGGCAACACTTCAGCTATAGCCAATCAAATCATTTCCTTGCTTTGCTTCCACTCTTCTAAAATGTCTTTTCCCTAGTTCCTGTTGGTGGAGGGATCCTAACCATTTCTAATTTGATCTTGCCTGATTTGAGTCCATTTTTATTCAAGTAAACTCTTAATTTTTTCTTTTTAGTACACTCCACGCCCAATGTGGAGCTTGAACTCATACCCTGAGATCAAGAGTCTCATGCTCTACTGACTGAGCCAGCCAGGCGCTCCTGGTAAAATCTTCCTTGAAAGCCACCAGCACTACTTAAAAGTCTTAAAAGTGAATTTATACTTTGAGGGCTCATCTTCACTTCTAAGAATTGAACTCAAGGAAATAACTACGTAAGAGGACAAAGATGGATGCATGCAGGTTAAAGAATATTCAAACTAGACCTTATAGTATAAATAACTGGGAACTAAAGAATCTCTAACTTCAGGGGAGTTAGGTGGTCCCATGCAGTACTTACGGACTTGGGAAGTTATTTTATCTTCAATTTTTTGAAGTTATCTTCTAATTTTTTCTACAATGAATATAAATTACTTTCCTGACCAAGTTAATATACCACTGGCTAATATGTTAACTCTTTCTTTTGCACATTTACTCACTGCTCAGAATCACTGACATTTTTAGTTTAGTCTAAAAAATCATCAGTCCTTGAAACTGCTTAATTCCGGAGCTACTAAAATTGTTTCCAAAATGTGGTAAGACTGGACATGTTCTGCCCCGCAAAGGGGCTCCAACTGAGGAAAAAGAATAACTTACTGAGAAAAAAGCAATTATAAGTGACAGATCAACCAATTATTTGTTGTCTTTTCTTAAAGCCAGGAAAAGACAAAACATATGTCCTCAGAATTTCCAAAGAGTTGCTTCTTAAATCATGAAGAGCCAGAGAAACAAGGTACTGCAGCAAACACTTTTAATAAGAATACAAAATTCACACCAGAGGCACATTCTGGGGAATGTAAAGGAACTATCACAAGTATTAATTCTGCTGGAAGAATAAAATAAGGCTCTCTCAGAGTACAAATATACAGGAAGGAATGATTTAAAATAGGCTTATGATTTACAATCACATTACATTGTACATATTAAGCACTGAAAACAGGCATATTAATTAAAAAGCCAGCTAAAAGGCATTTGAACATATATAACAAATCTTACAGTCCACAAAGTTCATGTATAACAGTAATTTTAAGTACTTCATTTCAACACAAAAGAAATGAAGATATATTAATTTATGTTTATGACAAAAATCAAGGGAACTTATATTTAAAAGGCTTACATTACTGATAGAACCACACGGCAGACAGGTCAACCACATGACATGAAACCAACCAACAGTGCTGAGCAACTAAAACAGTACTGGCCTTTCCAATCCCCTTTCTTGTTACCACCGCACTGTCCTGTATTACCTTTTCATTGCTCAAATGAAAAATATTTCTCCATCTTCTCATTCCACGAAAGGAATGAAGAAACACCCAACAGCAAATTCAAAAGTTGATTTTACCATAAACCTTAAACATGGTTTAACGAATACAAAGAAACCCAACACTGATACACGGTGTTCCTTTCCAAGGAAGGAATAGACACGTCAAACATTATCTGAAAGGGGTTTCTTTATGGATTATGTACATTGGTTGAATGAGAATTACTGTATCTGAGAAGGCACATATCTGTGATTTAAGGCTTAACCGGTATTGTTACATATGGAAGTCCATGAAAGCTGTCTAGGAATTCACTTCTGTCAAAATGGAATTTACCCCAAAACTAGCATTCTAAGCACAGATTTCTACTCTAGAAACCATCAAGAGTTTCTATTCCAAGTCCACCTGCCAAAAAAAAAATTCTCTTAAGCAGGTTTCATTGTGAATCAAAAGAAATTGCTAACATAACTGCCCAATGACTTTGGGTGATGCAAACTCTTAAGCTCTAAAGCCTCACAGAAATGACAGTGTGATTCCTGCGTCTTAAACCCCCCCCCCCCAAAAAAAAAAAAAACAAAAAAAAAAAAAAAACCCAAAAACCTCTAAACAAAAATACAATAGTACAGATTCATTTTTAAAAAGGTATTTGCCACAACTCCACAAGCCAATCAGTCATTCATCAGAGCTGCTGCCTCTGTGTGGATGCTGCAGGAACACCATATAATTTTACTCTGCAAAATAGTTTCTTTTTTCTTTAAGACAATACATGAAAATGAATCTCTCAAAGATGTTGAATATATTCATATATAAAATATCTGATGTTGATACAAATCATGTAAACCTCCCTTTGGAAAAGTTACAACTGGCCCTCATTGCCAGGACCAAAAACCTTGAATTTTTATCTTGTCAGTGCAAATCTATATTAGATGTTTTCAAACTACAGAAATAGCCATCAACCCTCACAATACAAAAGGATTTCTCAAAAAGGAAAACTATTGTGTTCAGATTATAGAAATTATGTTTACATTAAAATCACCCACCTTCCCATCAAATTTAACAGTTCAATTGTTAAAGTATGAAAAAGGGAAAAATTAAAGCTGTTTGTGCAAGAATCACTACAATGGTTGTGGTCACCCCTTCCCTAATCTTAACCTAACTCTGCTTAATTCTTATTAGGTTTGTTTAGAAATATAACAACATGACTTTTTTTTTTTTCCAGGTATGCTTTTACTGTTCTTCAAGCCAAGATGGGGCATCCACTCCAGGGGTTTTCAATTTGATATGGAACTGTTTAAGCGTCTGTTCAAGCTGCTTCTGATTCCCAGCAAAGTAAGCGGCAATGGCATTGTGGAAAAGGACCAGCTGATTGTGCAATACCTTAACCTGTGAACAGGGCAGAGTTACAAGACCAAGCATTAACACCAATGGCAATGAAATTTAAGGTGACTTATTACATGTCCTAACTAAATAGTGTATC
>NW_024412376.1:36767327-36863652 GCF_014898765.1 Herpailurus yagouaroundi
CACACACACACCAACTGTATGCTGCTTTGCAGGGTCACTGAGGCTTTGATGACTTTTTAATTTCTCTAAAGGGAATAGGTCATTTTAAGAAGCTGAACCATACTCAGACATTATTGAGGGCATTAATTAAAAATATTATTAAATATTATTAAATCCCCCCTCAAAATAAGTGTATTCAAAATTAACTACTGAAGAGGGAAAATTACACAGTTACTCTACAGTATATGTTATATACCAAGTACGGACATCATTAAGGCTAAATCTTCTATAAAACTGAGTAGGTCAGATACTTTGAAATACTGCAGTTCCCTGCAAAGAATCAAGCCAAGTGGCAGCAAGTGTTGCCCAAAAGCCAATTTACTTGAAGTTCATATGACTCTCCAATGTTTTCAAATACTTAGCGTTTCTAATGATAACAAGAGTATGTTTTAACCAAGTAATGCTACTTGTGTAAATCTTTATTAAAGAAATCAGTAAAGGATTGCAAAGATTTATGAATAAAGGTGTTTCTTTAGCTCTCATTTATAACTGTAAGTGCTCGACAATAAAGTATAAAATACACTCTGACTTACCCAGCTAATGCAATATTTATTAAGATTGAACTTTAATAGTTTTAATGATGTAAAAACATCTGATATAAATGCTAAGAAGAAATAGGATATGCCATTTTATATGTGGTATGACATTTACATTCACTTTATTATACACACACGCATGGTCTCTCTAGCTATTTCTTCATCCATTTACCTCTAATAAAGGACACAATGCAAACATTTACATTGGATATTTTTGATTTGTAAAGCCTTGATTTAAAAATTAAAATATTATAAAAACAACACACTCAAGATTATAAAGTAAAACCTTCTGATCCATACTTTTGGCACTTATCCCCTCCCCTGCCACCCAAAAATCACTATTAACATTTTATTGTGTTTCCTTTGAGAATTTTTCTAGGCATATACATAATATTAAAAACACAAAGAGACTGCACTATGCACACTTTCAGTACTGCTGTTTACTCAAAATATCTTAGTTTTTTTATTCTAGTCATATATTTATTCACCTAATATTAAAAAAAATTTTTTTTAATGTTTATTTATTTTTCAGAGAAAAGGAGAGACAGAGCCCAAGTGGGGGAGGGGCAGAGACAGAGGGAGACACAGAATCCAAGGCAGGCTGTAGGTTCCAAGCTGTCAGCACAGAGCCTGAGGCAGGGCTTGAACTCACGAGCCTTGGGATCATGACCCGAGCCGAAGTCTGATGCTTAATGGACTAAGCCACCCAGATGCGTCTCAACTATTATTAATTAACTACCTTCTATGTACCACACACTGTTTTAGGTGTTAGGGAAATAGGAAAAAATCCCCTCCCTTATGAGCTTATAACCTTAGGGGGTGGGGAAAGAGAGGAGGGAAGTAAGAAACAAAAATAAGGATTGACATCCCAGGAAATTAGTATCTCAAGCCTTGAGAAGACGTTGGGCTAACTCTCAGACCCGGAGGGCATCTGGCATTGCTGATTTATCTAAAAGTTATTTAAAACCAAAGAAATTTCTTCTTTCCGTCTGATAAAGATTAGAAAAATTTCTAGCAAGGATATAGTTTAAGAAAACCAGATAGCATGAACCAATGAAAACTAAAAAATGTCTGTACAAACTAAAAGAGGTACATCTTGCATTTACCTGGTCAGACCTTTAAGGCCTGCAACCTTTGTAAATAAAAACCTTTGGTACCGGGTACAAGTACAACAATGAAACATTTAACACCATGTGTCAGACACTGTACTAGGGATACAAGAATACAAGAATAGTAAGACACGGGCAGTAGAAAATGCCAGTATGATAAATGGGCAGTACAAGTACCCTGGGTTAACTTTTTTTTTTTTTTTTTTTTAAAAGGGCACTCCTGGGAGAATAGGGTTTTTTTCCAGAAAGGCTGGAGGAGAAGCCTGGGACAGAACACTAATTCCTCTGCCCTCTGCTTTTGAGATATGAGGGCTATTTCAAAAGATGATGAGCCTCAACCTAAGAGCAATTACTAAGGAAACAGGATAATCATACGGAAAGCAGGTTTCTAAAAGGCAATTTAGTAAGCAAGCAAAGTATTTGATTATATTGGATTGTTACCATGATGGCCCCAAAGAATTACTCCTCTCCGCATCCACACCCTTGGGGAGCCTTCTGCAGTGAAAATGAGCCTGGCCGTGTAATACTAGAAAGTGAGGCCTGATAAGCAAGTGCTTGCCCTCCTGGACTGCCTCCACCTTGAGAGAAAGCGCAGTCTAGCCTTTCTCCATGAAGCTCACAAGGAGGACCTGTCATTTCTGCTATGCCCAGTGCCCCAGCAGGCCTACCAGCTGAAAGTGAAGCGAGAAGCACCCATCTACCCAGCCCACATAATTGTGGTAAATAATAAATCATTGCCGTTCTAGTCTACTAAGTTTTGGGTATTTTGTTATGCAATAAGAGATCATCTATGAAGAGTACATCTATGAAGAAGGTTAAGAATGCAGCTTCCTCACAATGAATAAGGGGGAGAACAGGCTTAGAAAGAGGAAAGGCTAAGCTGGGTGATAAATAAAGGAACTGAAGAAAGGCCTGTACTTGGGGAGGTTAGGAGTTGGGAGATGAGAGAAATGGAGACAAAGCAGCTAGGAAACAGATTCAAACAAGAGAAGCATACTGCTACTAACCAGTCCCAAGATCTAATTGCACTTTTGGAGTAAATGTAATATAGGTATCTTTGAAAACTTTTACTTCCAATTTTCTAGGAAGACCTAACAATTGCATTAGGCATAGTTTGATATTGGTCACAGCTTCCCCAAATTTGTATTTGTTATTCATAAATTTTTTTTAATGTTTATTTATTTATTTTTGAGACAGAGAGAGACAGAGCAGGGAGGGGCAGAGAGGGGGGAAGACACAGAATCTGAAACAGGCTCCAGGCTCTGAGCTGTCAGCACAGAGCCTGTTGCGGGGCTCAAACTCATGGAATGTGAGATCATGACCTGAGCTGAAGCTGGATGCTTAACTGACTGAGCCACCCAGGCGCCCCTATTTATTCTTTATTTGAGAGAGAGCAAGTGAGCAAGTGGGGGAGAGGGGCAGAGGGATGGAGAGAGAGAGAGAGAGAGAGAGAGAGAGAGAGAGAGAATCTTAAGCAGGCTCCATGCTCAGTGAGAAGCCTGATTTGGGGCTCCAGCCAATGACCCTGGGATCATGACCTGAGCCAAAATCAGGAGTCGGACACTCAACCAACTGAACCACCCCGGTGCTCTTGTTACTCATTTAGATTATTAAGTACAACATCCCCATTATTGGTATTGTTCCTTTACAGGAATTACCCTAAAGAGCTTTGGAATCAGAAAGCATATATGGCGATCTTAGTTGTACTACTTTCCAGTTTTCTTTGTGATACCAGGTACAGGTCACTTCCAATTTCACTGCCCAAGGTCTTTATCTGTTTATCAGGGATGCCATTACCAAACTGAATTTGCAGGGCTATTGTAAAGGGTTAAGTGAAATGAGATACTACCTAGCACAGTGTCTGACACAGAATAAGTACTCATTCAATTTCAGTGGAATCTAAGTTTACCTAGTAGACAGTCAAATCCTCAAACGACATGGACTTTTCCTGGTAAAATTTCACTTATTTAGAACCCACTGATTTAGAACTTGCAAGAAGTAAGACTGTAATATTGTGATTTAACATTAAGAAACACATACTTGGTCTTAGTCCTCATTTCTGGCACAAAGCTCCTAAAACCCTTGTAATTCCAAAGTGATAAGAGTGAAGGGAGCAACTTTTGTTCTAATATTTAGTGTGTGTCCTGTTCCTGAAATAGCCCCAGAGCTATACAGGTGGGAGGAATGACTTTTGTTTGGAACAATCACTTTCTAATCATACCTGACTTTGTGTTAATGAGATTTCTGGAAAGCCCCTAGAAAACCAGAGGTAAGAGCTGGTTGTCAGGGGAACTAAATTGTGATTACAGGGTGGGAATTTCAGCTCCACTCCCTAACCTCTGGGGAGGAGATAGAGGTTACAGGTTGAATAATTCACCAATGGCCAATGATTTCATCAATGATTCCTATGTAATGAAGAGTCCTTAAAAATCTCTGAAGTATGAGGTTTGGAGAGGTTCTGGGTTGGTGAATATAGCCACATGTTAAGAAAGTGGGGCACCCCCAACTCTATGGGCACATAGGCTCTTGTGCTCAGGAACTTTACAGACCTTGACCCCTATGTACTTCTTTATCTGGCTCTTCATAGGTATCCTTCAATATTTCCTTGTAATAAACTGGTAATCTAGTAAGTAAACTGTTTTCCTGAGTTCTGTGAGATACTCTAGCACATGACCCAAATTGAGAGGTTGTGGAAACCTTCAACGTACGGTCAGAAGCACAGGTGGCAACCTGACTTGCAACCGGTGTCTGAGGGTGGAGGGGATGGGGGCAGGGTCAGAACCGAACCAAACTGGAGGATACCCAGCTGGTGTCCAGGATCGAGCATCAGTTGGTGTAGGAGAAACCCCACACATCTGGTGTCAGGAGTGTTTGAAAAGTGCTATGAGTGTAAAAGAAGACAGTTTTCTCCTTTCCAAATGAAGAAACGGATGTGAAATTTACCCTAGCATGATGAAAAAAAAAAAAAAAAAAAAAAAAAGGTGTGTGCTAAGCAAATAAATTTTGTTAAAAAGGTGCAGGGGCACAGCTGGCTTATCAACGCTGATTGCCTTGACATGGCCTTCCATCCAAGGGCAGAAAACAGCCAGGGATGCTGCAGAAGGAATTCCTCTGCTTGACAGATCACTCAGAAGAACTATTTTTTTTTAAATGTTCATTTATTCATTTTTGAGCGAGAGAACAAGCAGGAGAGGGACAGAGAGAGAGGGAGACACAGAATCTGAAATGGGTTCCAGACTCTGAGTTGTCGGCGCAGAGCCTGATGCGGGGCTTTAGCTCACAAAGTATGAGATCATGACCTGAGCCAAAGTCGGATGGATATTTAACCGACTGAGCCACCCAGGTGCCCAAGAACTTTTTTTTTTTTAAAGATTTTATTTTTAAGTAATCTCTACAAACATGGGGCTCCAACTTACAACCCCGAGATCAAGAGTTGCATGCTCTACTGACTGAGTGAGCAAGGCACCACAACTCAGAAGTTTAAAGGGTCAATTTACAACCCCACAATTTTGTGCTTCTAACATGAACATATTTTTCAAGCCTCACAGAGGCACTTCTTCCAAATTATTCATCAGTAAGCACCATTCGAGTTAATAGTATTACATATAAAATTTGTTTAAAACATTCTTTATTTATTTATTTATTTATTTATTTATTTATTTATTTCAATGTTTATTTATTTTCGGGACAGAGAGAGACAGAGCATGAACGGGGGAGGGTCAGAGAGAGAGGGAGACACAGAATCGGAAACAGGCTCCAGGCTCTGAGCCACCAGCCCAGAGCCTGATGCGGGGCTCGAACTCACGGACCGCGAGATCGTGACCTGGCTGAAGTCGGACGCTTAACCGACTGCGCCACCCAGGCGCCCCAAAAACATTCTTAATACAGACTTCTACTAAATTCATATTGACCTTTCTCCATGTCTAGACAGAAAAGTTTTACATTGCAATCGCTTTTAAAACAAGCTTTAAAATGATACACTGATTTGCATAAGTACTAAGAAAAAGTCAGATTATTCTAATTAAAGTTATAACCAGGGTTCACCTTACATGGGTAGAGTTTAATTTCAGGACCAAATCTCTTTCTTTCTTTTTTTTTTTTTAAGTTTTATTTATTTAAGTAATCTCTACACTCAACATGAAGCTTGAACTTACAACCCCGAGATCAAGACTCACATGGTCTTCTGACTAAGCTAGCCAGGCGCCCCCCAAATCTCTTTCTTGTAAGACATTGGTCAATTAAAATTATAACTAGCAAAAAATAAGCAAAATAAGACACTGCAGCTTAGCTCTCATTTGATTCCTATTTACATAAAAATGTTTTTAAAAACTGAGCTCTTCTCAATCACCTGTTCTTCTGGAGAACAGGTTATGAAGGAGTGGTCAAAAGAGGGCTCCAAGAGCAGTATGTTTTAACGGAGGGTGGAAGAGTCCCCACATGACCTTAGATAGGGAAGACCTTTTTTGTTTTTAATGTTTTTTTTTAATTTATTTTGAGAAAGACACACACATACAGAGAGAGAGAGAGACAGAGAGACAGAGAGACAGAGAGACAGAGAGAGAGAGAGAGAGAGAGAGAGAGAGAGACATTTACAGTGCAAGTGGGACAGGGGCAGAGAGAGAGAGGAAGAAAGAGAATCCCAAGTAGGCTCCATGCTTTTGGCACAGAGCCCTATGTGGAGCTCGAACTCACTAACTGCGAGACCAGATCATGACCTGAGCCAAGATCAAGAGTCTGATGCTTAACCTGAGCCACCCAGGCGCCCTGGAAGGAACTTTTCAAAACTAAAAACTCATAAAGAAAGGATTGAGAAATTAAATTCATTAAAATTTAGAGTTTCTATTCATCCAAAGACAGTGAAAAGACAAGTTACAAACTGAGAAAATATATCTGCATTACATGTACTGACAAAGGTTATGTATCTAGAAAATGTAAAGAACTCGACAAACCAAAAGCAACCCAAACCAAAAGAACAAATAACGTGGATGGGTATTTCACAGAGGAGGAAACAGCGACAGCCAATTAAATCTGAAAATATATCCAGCCTCAGTAGAAAACAGGAAAGTTCAAATTAAAACTAACTTGATGAAAGAGGACTTCAACTATCTCCATTTTGACCTCAAAATCTCTAATTGACGAAGTTCTTTCCAGCTTATCTCTTAAGTCAGGCACAATACCCTGCGGGCAAGGCATCCAGTGAGGAACAAGAACTATCGCCTCAAGCAACAAGGACTGCCGAGAGCCCACAAGACCCCACGAGCCTCATCCCGAGACAGTGATTGACTTGACCTTTACAGCCTACCTGTACAAACCCATCGCCCTTTGTCCCACATTTTCCTTACAGAAATGGAGAAGTATTTCTAGCACTTTGGAGGACGGTCTTTAAGACATTGTCTTCCCAGTACTGGCCTCACTGAAATAAATTCTTTTTCTGTTTCACCACCGCTGGTCTCTCTTGCCTTTTGGTTCTGTCAGCAGTGAGTGGCCAAACCTGGTCTGTTTGGGACCCTTGGAACCAGGCTCTCTGGCACCCCTGCGCCCAGCGACACTGGGATGCCATTTTATAGCCTCTACATTAAGAAAACTTAAAACAGTTAATACTCTTGCCCACTGTTGATTGTTGCATAAATTCGTACAACTACATTTGAAAACGACTTGGCATTAATCCATAACATGAAGGATGCATATACCCCACCGAACAGCGTTTTAACTTGTAAGAATACACCCTAGAGAAATCTGCATCTGTGTTTTATGAGACAGGGACAATTATGTTCACAGCAGCACTGTTTTTAGCATTAAAGAACAAGGAAACAAACTAAAGCTTGTATTTACAGGAGAATGGATAAACAAACTGCAGTCTCTTCACGCAGTGGGGATACTATATAGGAGTGAAAATAAATGCACTGCAGCCACGTGCATCCATGTGGATGAATCTTGGGAACATCAGACAGAGCAAAACAATGAGCTGCAGAACACCCATAGGAGGATTCCATTTATACGGAGTTCAGAAATACACGTGTGACTGAATGACACATTCACAGGTGGCAAAACTGTAAAGAAAACCAACAGGAACAAAAAAATAGGGGTTCAGAATAGGGGTTCTGGAGGGAGGAGAAGGAGAAGGATGAAGTAAGAGAAAGCATGGAGGAGGCTTCATTTCTTAACCTGGGTGGTGGGTGGATGGCTGTTTTGTTGCTGTTATTCTTCATATTTTGCCTATATGTTAAACATTCTTTTGAATGTACTTAACATCTTTACATTATTAAAAAAGGGAAAGGTTATGAAAGATAAAGTCTGTCTATATATCATAACTTTGCTGAGCATCTGCACTATTCAGTGCTCTAATGAACTAGTCATCCCCCTTTTATATTCAGAGAGAAAAAACACCACACCTAAAATGTTACTTACGCTCATTCATTCAATAAATATTACTAAGGGTCTGTTGTTGTCAGGCACTAGTCTAGGGTCTGGAATGCAAGCAATCAACAAAAAGACAATTCTGCTCTCAAGAAGCTTATATTCTATTGAGAAGAAAGAGAAACAAGGTAAGTGAAATATACAGTATGTTAGATGATGGCATGTGTTACGCAGAAAAATTAAGCAATGGGGAATATGAGATACATATATGGCAGAGTGCAGCAATGTAAACAGAACGCTAGAAAAGGTCTGAGGTGACATTTGAATAAAGACCTAAAGGAAGTGAGAGAGTGAGCTTTAAGATACTTTAAGTTTTCTTGTTTTCTTTTTTTTTTTGAGAGAGGGTGCGAGTGAGGGGCAAGGGAGAGAGAGAGTTCACAAGGTGGGGGAGGGGGGAGGGAGGGGGGAGGAGGGAGAAGCGGGGCTCACCCAAAGTGGGGCTCATGCTCACTTGAAGCAGGACTCGAATTCATCATGACCTGAGCTGAAGTCAGATGCTTAACTGAATGAGCCACCCAGGCACCCCGATACTTTATGTTTTCTAATGAGGCTAGAAGAATAAATAATACTCTGGATAGAGGAAATAACAAGTACTCTAGTCCTAAGGTGGATGGTGTGTTTGGTATGTTTGAGAAACAGCAAGGAGGCCAGTGTGGCTGGTCATTGTATTAAGGGTGTGGTAGGAGATGTGGTCAGGTAAGTAATGGGGGGGGGCTAGATAATGTGGGACCTTAGATGTCATCATAGAGACTGTGGCTACTTTTCTGAGTGAGATGAGAAGGCACTGGAAGATTCTGAGCAGAGACATGACAATATCTGATTTACTTTAATAAACATGCAAAGGTAGAAAGAAGTAGAGAGACCTGTTAGAATACTACAGCAATAACCCAGGTGAGATAATGGTGGCCTGGACAAAGGTGGTAACAGAGGAAGCAGTGAGAAGAGGTGGGATTCTCAATATACTGTGAAGATAAAGCCAACAGATGAGGCTGTGGGAGAGATCAAGGACAAAGAAGGTGCCAGGAGTTTTGCCCTGAACAACTAACTGAAAGCATAAAGCTACCACACACTGATATATGGCAAAGGCTACGAGAAGGGCAAGTGTGGAGGAGGGGGAAATGTGGCTATCAAGAACTCAGTTTGGGACAAGTGAGAGATGGTTTTTCAGGCAGACACATGGCAACGCTGATTAAGTAACTATTTTTGAGAGTGGATAGAGTTCAGGATAGCAGTACAGTGAAGAAACAGATTAAGATACTTGTTATGGTTCCTTTCTACTAAAATTTTGAGAAAACTGCTTTCTAAATAGAGGTGTGTGTGTGTGTGTGTGTGTGTGTGCGCGCGCGCGTGTGTGTGTGTGTGTGTTTGGAATAAAATACATATATTTGGAAACTCAAATGGCTCCCCCAAAGCCTTTCAGTTGAAAGGCTCTCTCTTTCAACAGAAAAACATTATTTTAAGGACAAAAACTAGCTTTTCTTTCAGAGATTTTTAAAATTCAATTGGAAGTTTATGAACCAGCCCATTAATTAAACACTCTTCCCTATTTAAAGGTATTTTTAGCTTTCACACTAGTAAGTAACCTACCTGGGTCACAAAGTAATTTTACAACTTGCCTTACTAGTATGATCTGGCCTTTCTTGTTTTTTTGTTTTCTTTGGATGATCCTTGGCTCCTGGAGTTATAGAGCAACTGAGGGGTTTCTGTATTTTTAGTGTGAGATTCTAACTTTTAGAAATAGATTCTAGACAATTACTTTATGGCTTTTTGGGTCATGAAAATTTTTGACTTGAATGTTAATTCCCAGTGTTTTAGAATGAAAGGAGACAGTAAGCATGGAGTGCGGGATTTGATTCACGTGGTGTACCTGGAGAGAGCTGTTACAACAGTCTGAAAGTTACTGTCAGAAAGCGGGAAGGGTGTCATACAATTTTGTAGCTAACTACGAGTGTCAATCAACACAGATGTCCACTGCGAAGTCAGTTTCTGTACCCCCTTGAGGTGGCTGACAAACCCAACACAAAAACACAGCAACAAAGCCTCAAACCAGGTGTATTACCTGTATGCAAAATGTTCCCCAACTCCACTGAAACTTAACCCGTGGGAAATCAAGGAAAGAGGGTGCTTTTTGAGACTGACTTCTAGTTTTCACAACAAAATGACACAATACCCATTTGCACCAAAACATTCTCCCAGTAATTGTGAGAAGGTTGATGTGTAAGCCTCTTAAAAGTATATCCACACTTCAGAACAGTTCCCTGGTGTAGAGACAGCCTGTAGGGATTCACAGCTTTTCAATTGTAATCATGAAAATAAAGTATAAAACGTCATTGTTACTTCAATCTCAGAAGCCTTTTTATACCAAAACAGGTTAACTTACCTCATTTTTCCATTAGCACCGATTATGTAAGTGTTATCCTAGTACACTATTTAGTTTTGGTAGTAGGTCTTAAAAATCAGATGGACATTTAAATAGGAATGGTAAACTGACTCTTAACCACTCAAACCATTACTAGCCCAAATATAAATGGGAACTAAAATAAATTAATAAATCAATTATCAATATGAATATACTTACTTTCTACATAAACAAATTAAAAGCTTTGGGCTTTTCTGCCTATTTTTGCTTCATTTTCTCTAAATTTTTGATAAACGAATTTTCACTATAGTATGTATTCATATGATGTCTTCATATAATGACTGTATTATTTATAGAATATCAATGCAGCTCTGAACGATGCCACAAAGAATCCTCAGGACGTTTAAGAATAATTAAGTAATACAGAAAAAGAGCTGCAAATACAATTTTAAAGAGAACTAATTTTTGCAATCTTTATAATGACTGTGCAGTTGTCACTATGTATAAGTAGTTTTAATGAGACTTAAAAGTGTTAGTCTAAGTTACTCGGCTTGTTTATCAGGTTTACTTTAGTAGACTATTTGGCCTTGTGAAAGTCAGGGTAGGATAGATACCAGTTTCTCAAACAGAACTGGGAGGAAGATAGATGAAGAAAGTAAGGTGGAGGAAAGGTCAGAATGTACTTTTAGGAGAAGGTGCAAAAAGCCAAAAATGCTTGAGGAAGTATTTTAGGATCATTACACTTTTGCAATTTGCGTTTATATTTATATTATCGGATCATGAGAAGTGATGAGCACACAGAATAAAAAAAACGCCAAGTATTTTTGTCAGTATTTGCAAGTATTTGATATGGTGGGTGACACTCACTTTTGTGAAGCACTTTCTATGTGACAGGTAATATGTTACCCTTACATCTACTCTGTACAGGCTTCTCTTCTCTCCATGTTACAGTTAAAAAAACACTCAGAAAGTTAAGTAACTTGCTTAAGGTTAGATAGTTAGCAGATGAGCTGGGAGTGGAAGGTCTTATGCCACGACAGGTCCATGTTTTTTTAACCTATGCTAACCTGACTCTATTCATAAGGCAACAGACATTTTGGAAAGCTTTTAAACAAAGCTTGAAACAAATAAACAAAAGGGATGGCAGGGCACTTAAAGGAAAGGTAGCAATGTACAGAAGGTATGTTTTAACCTCCTTCATTTTGTCACTGGCTCTGATGTGGCATTTAAACATCCTCAAGACAGGATCTAACACAAGGTTTGGAGCAGATGAAAGAAATAAAAGTTAATTCTTTTTAAATTATGAAGAGTAATGCAATATTAAACTTTTGTACACTCTTTCCATACTTACACAGCAGGAACTATTTATTTATGTATGTCCTAACTTAGAAAAGATTTAAAGAGGCTATAAGGATGAGTGAAATACAAGAGAGAAGCAGAGACTTAAAAAAGGAGCAAAAGAAGATAGAGGTAACAGTTCCAGGCAGAAATGGGATGATGACAAATTTGACAAATTTTCAAAACCCAACAGCAGAAACAATTACAGTAATTTAGAAATACACTAAATCATTGTGAACTCAATTACAAAGAACTTTCATAGAGATCTGCCAAACAATGAGCAACCCGGATCAGACATAAGCAAAACCACGATAGCAACATCTGGTGAATGACCTAAAATATGCCATACAATACTTTGATTGTTAAAGGGCAAAACAAACTTCAACACTGACTACTAAGGCAGAGACAAGCTGAGGTTTTAAATAGAAACTGGGTAAGAGAAATTTAAGAGCAGACCTGAGAGCTGATGCCAAGTGGATTATACTGAAAACTTTCTCCTGCTTACACAGCATATATCGATAGAAGATAAATACCATTTACAAAGTTTACCAACCGAAAAATTTAAAGTATTACTGCACAGGCATCAAAACCATAAAAAGGTACTTTATTTCTACCAAATGAACTTTTTTTCCAAATCAAATTTAGATTAATTACCTACTTTCTTATCAGAGATACCTTAAAAAAGAGGCACTTTAAAAAAAAATTTTTAAATGTTTATTTTTTTGAGAGACAGAGAGACAGAGCATGAGCTGGGGAGGGGCAGAGAGAGAGGGAGACACAGAATCCGAAGCAGGCTCCAGGCTCTGAGTTGTCAGCACAGAGCCCAACGCAGGGCTCGAACCCATGAACTGTGAGATCATGACCTGAGTTGAAGTCAGATGCTTAACCTACTGAGCCACCCAGGCGCCCCCAAAAGAGGCAACTTCTAATTCAAATAAAAGTAACTTGTTTTAATATATTTATAATTGTTCAAAGCACTGACTCTCCCAATAACTCTATAAAATAAGGGTTTATATTAAGTGAACAACAATACCGAGGTTAGGTTAAACATGTGAGGAAAAGTTGAAATAAAATCATTTTTTTTAAGATTTTATTTTTAAGTATCTCTACACAACAGGGGGCCTGAACTTACTACCCCGAGTTCAAGTCACATGCTCCACCAACTGAGCCAGCCAGGCACCCCTAAAATTATTCTTTAGTAAGAAGTCTCTAAACCACTAACATGTAAAGAATTAACTCCTTTCTTTACCTCTAATTATTTAAACAGGGAAGTATACCTGTCTTGGCCTTTTATTAGGTTTGTGAAGTGTAATTTTATTACTTTGTAATAGCTTTGGAAATGCCTGTCATGTCAAAGCAACAGCTGAGATAAAAGTACGATAAAAAATATGGGTGTGGACACTGGGAAGGGAGTTAAGAGAAGGAAAGACAAATATGAACCACAAGTGGAGGTGGAAGAATAGATTTTATTTTTTGACTCATTGGGATAGGTTTCAACAAATCTTGGACAAGTACGTTTCAAAAAAAAAAAAAAAAAAAGCATCCTAGGAGGGAACAAAAAGGGCAGTCCTATTTTGAAAAGCAGATAACCGATGACACACGATTCCAGTAATGATAGGTCACAGAATGTGCTGAGGCCTCATAATTCTTTATCCAATGGTAGGTTAAAATTCTCAATGCACAGGTTTTCTCCCCCTTTAACAAAAATGTCTATCGCCCTTTCGTTCTATGGTTTACAGTGTTAGCTCCCTCCCCTTCTCCCTTCCTTCTAAGAGCTCCAGTTTTGGATATGACCCACATGGCTTCTGTTTTTCAAGGTTATCTCCCATCTTCTTCCTCTGCTATGTTAAGAACCCTACTTGGAGCAGCACTATAGCACATTAATTAAAAGCAGGGTTGTGGAGTCAAACAGATCTAGATCTGAATCCTGGTCTGGTTGTGAGACTTTGGGCAAATTATTTAACCTCTGAACCTCATTGTCATCATCTGTACGCTGGTATATGATCATCTAGATTACAGTAGATAGATACACACATAGATATTAAACAAAATACTTATAGAGCATTTCCTCCATATACAGATTACTCAAAGATCAGTGTGCATCAATTCACTTGCTGGAGAAGGGGAATGCTCTGTAGATGCAGCCATGGAGCTTACCTCTAAGGAAAGAAACAGACTAACAGACATCCACAGCACAGTATGGTATGTGCTTTAATTGGAGAAAGCCCTGGGTAGCAGCGTAGTACACAGGGGAAGAAAGAAACTTTCAAGTTGCTAGAGGAAATATTGAGTACCAAAAATCATTCAAGATAGCATCTGAGCTCCTAGATAAATATGAATTTAGGTACAGAAGAGTAGTTAAGGAGCTGAGTATTTCCTTCAACCAATTAGGTGACCTTGTTCTCACTGGCCTTTGGACATTGGGCAACAAGAACTTCCAGCTAAACCAATGGCCCATTCACACCCATCGTTATATTCATAAAATAGTTTTTCATTGTAAGTGTGCTTCTGTATTATATCTTGGAAAACTTTTTTTTTTTTTTAAAGATTAAGAACCCAATCTCTTATACGACTTACAAAAATTCTGATCATATGTACCTAACAACTGTTTATAAGCTTAATAAAAGAGCTTTATCAAAATTTGTTATGATAAAACCACTATTTTTCTTTAAAAAAAAATCCACAAGCAGTTATACTACACTCTACTTTAAGAACAGAAAATTTAACAAAAGTTTACAGATAACTTAAAACATATGCTCCAGAGTTTCTTCGAGAATTTTTTTTTTCTAACCTTTTCCACTAATGTTCATGTTACTCATTCTTGTGTGGTTCTGTTCAAGTCATGCCACCTAGCCTAGCAGGTACTTCTAAGAGCCCACACTGTCCACACTAATATTCTTCATCAAATTCTGTAGTTCTTCTTTCTCCTGCATAAATCAACATTTTGTATATAGTAGGTTTTACTAAATGTCCTCCATTAGACTGTATATTGCTTGTCAGCAAGAAGTCTGTCATAATACCTTTATACAATACTTCCTTAGGATAAGACATTATAATAGCCCCAAACAAGCACCTTAAAAATTTTACTGAAAGTCTGTGAAAAGTGCATTTTTTGAAAATTTAATGGAAGAAATACAGATAGAAAACCAGAATATTGTAAGGTGTAACATTATAGGTGGAAGGCATATGGTCAAAACCAAAGTGTTGAGTCATTACTGAGAGGACTTCAAGTAAAGGTTAAAAAGAACAATGCTAAATCAAATTATTTATTTTTTTAAAAGTTTATTTATTTTGAGAGAGAGAGAGAGAGAGAGAGAGAGAGAGAGAGAGAATATCCTAAGCAGGCTCCCCGCTGTCAGTGCAGAGCCCTCCATGTAGGTCTTGATCATGTCCTGAGCTGAAATCAACAGTTGGACACTTAACCAACTGGGCCACCCAGGTGCTCCTCAAATTCTTAAACACTGCTAGTGTCTTCTGCAATTTTACTCAGAGATGCCAATTAAAGGTTTTATTTTGAAGTAAATCAAAAGACTGTAACTAAGGAGAAAAGTACAGTACTGCCACTGCCACCAAAACTAACGCAGATTACTAGTGACCGGTTCAAATCTTAAATTGATCACTTGAAAGCTCACCTTAATCACAAAACCTGGCAATCTGACTTGGGTGATACATAAGGTTGGCAAAGTAAGTGAAATGTGGATCTGAACAGTACACAGGTATCAACCATTTTATAGAACAGATAACACTACAGAAGGAATAATTAAGAAGTAAATTTTTTAAAATGTTTATTTTTGAGAGAGAGAGGGAGAGAGAGAGAGCGCAAGGAGGGGAGGGGCAGAGAGAGGGAGACACAGAATCTGAGCTGTCTGCACAGAGCATGACTTGGGGCTCGACCTGAGATCATGACCTGAGCCAAAGTCAGACACTTAACTGACTGAGCTGAGCCACCCAGGAGCCCCAAGAAGTAAATTTTTATAAGTGCACCCTATTCACACAAAGTGAAAGCAAGCAATCCATTCCCCTCTAACATATACAAAAGGAAAATGAAACTCAAACTCTATCCTCCAAATGAACTGATCACTTCTGACCAAAAAGGGTCAGAAAACGTAAGTACCTTATAATTGCCAGAGAGAGAGAGAGAGAGAGAGAGAGAGAGAGAGAGAGAGAAAAGACTAAGTCAAATCTATAAAAGTCAGAGAAGACCAAGTCAAATCTATAAAAACAACAGTTGATGACTACAAAGCTATCCCTTCTGGGAGGCTTTTAAGTCTTGTGTATAAAATACTTCTTCATGGGGCGCCTGGTGGCTCAGTCGGTTGAGCGCCTGACTTTGGCTCCGGTCATGATCTCAAGGTCCATGAGTTCGAGCCCTGCGTCAGCTCTGTGCTGACAGCTCAGAGCCTGGAGCCTGCTTCGGATTCTGTGTCTCCCTCTCTCTCTCTCTGACCCTTCCCCGTTCATGCTCTGTCTCTCTCTGTCTCAAAAATAAATGAACATTAAAAAAAAATTTTAAATACTTCTTCACAAAAATCTGGAAATCTCAGCACAACTGACGAATTGTTTAGCTAGTTGTACTCTCTCTCTCATTCACCAGTTGATGATTACAAATTTCATACTGATTCCAGACAGGTATGCCTTAGATGATACTAATTTCAAAAGCAACCCTCAACTCCCAATTCTTTTTGGCTGCATGGTTTATATAAAGATAGTTAATTTCTGCCTCTTTTCCGAAGAAAGAGAGGAGGCAGTGCAAACCCCAGACAACTTTTTCCTCCTTCACGTGGGTCTAGCAAAATGTTTAAAGAGCCATGGAAGCCAAACCACTAGCAATAGCAAACATGGTACTATACATGAAAACATTTTCTTTTCTTTTCAAATTTGTATTTAGGAAATATTTTCTGGTGTAAATAAAAGGTACTATATCACACCATTTCTACATTTCTAATCTGTCACTTAAGAATAATGCAGGCAACTCATGTCCTGGCAAGTTAACTGTTTTTCTATGCTCTCCAACACAAAATTGATCATCTGATTTTAAGCCTAAAGAAAAATTATAGGCTATATAAATACATGTATTAGATCATGTCTGAAAAATAGAAACCTAGTTGGGTCTCATTTTGAAAAAAAGATAAGGTGTACACTACTTAAAAAACAAATATTTTCTAGCTATACTTACTTTCATTTCTTTTAAAAATTTAGTCTTATCATTTCAATAAGTAGGATCAAAACTGAAAGAATATAAAAAGTATATAATGAGAAGTCTCACTTTCACTCCTGTCTCTGACCAGTGTCCCCTTATAGGTAACTGATTTTAGTGAATTCTTCCAGGTTTTCTTATGCAAGCACAAATCTTTATGTAAAATTATACATTTTTATTTCCTTCCTTTCTTACACAAAAGATATTCTACCATATACACTGCTTTGCACCTTACTCTTCAATTAACAGTATGTCCTGAGGATCCTTCTATCAATAGCATACTTACTCTTTTTTTCTTTAATAGCTACAAAATATTCCATTCTGTAAATGAACCACAGTTTATTTAACTTGTCCTCTACTGGTGAACTGCTGCGTTGTTTCTCTTCCTTTGATATTACGGGTGATGCCGTAATGAATAACCCTGTACCTATGTCACTTCATCCTTATGTAGGCCCTATATACCTGTCTGGTTTCATCCAGAGCTACGCTTCCCCCATCCTCATTATGCTCTGGCCTCACTGACCTTCAATTGGCTTTTGCATATTCTATTCCTTTTATTTAAAATCCCTTTCCTCCACACACCTTCAGTCAGCTCCTTTGTAGCCCTCTGGAATTCAGCCTCAATGTCACTTCCTCTAGCCTTCCACAATGCCCCACACCAAGCCAAGTCCCCTTTGTATACTCACATGACTCCTCTATTTTCCCTTTACAACACTTATCATAGTTTGTATTTATAGAATTATTTGGTTAATGCCGATTTCTCTTATTTGACCATAAGCTCTACAAGGGCAAGCCCATTTATATTTCTACTATTTATCCCTGGCTCATAAAAAAGCAACCAATAAATATTTGATGAATAAAAGAATAAAATGTTAAAGGTGTCAATTACGTATCGATCTGCTCTTAGTATTTTATATGTTTTTTTGTTTTACCTTTTAAGTATCTCTTGACATCCTCAGTTCATTCCATATCCACTACCACCACCCTAAACAAGTTCTCATCATCTCTTGTCTAAACTACTATATTCACTCTCAGGTTCTAACTAAGATCTATGCTCCATATTTTAGACTTCTCATTGGCCAAGAATTCTTTCAATGGCTCCCCACAGATACTAAAACAAACTTTTCCTTAATGTAGTCTGTAAGACCTGCATGGATGGTCTGGCCTTTGCTTGCCTCCCGGTCAGTCCTATACTCTAGTCACATTGGCTCCAATCGTATTTACTCTTTGAACATACCACACCCTCTCCTGCCACAGGGCTGTTACATATGTGGTTCTTTCTACTTGGAATACTCTTTGCTTCTCATTTTACCTAGTTAATGCTCAACATCACTTTCTCATGGAAGCCTGCCCTGACCACTTAATGAACTATGTACCTCTCCTCGAGACCACCGCTACAGCGAAAATTTTATATACATGTTTCGGTGTGATCTGATCAATGTTGTTTCTTTTATTAGGCGGTAAGCTCTTTGAGGGTAGAATTTGTTTTTGTTTGCTCACTGGGTATCAACAATATCCAGAACTGGCACGCAGTATGTATCTAATAATTGTTTGTTAAATGAATGAAAAAAAGAACAATAACAACACGATATTATGATACCAAATTATATGATGAAATATATATACTCAGGAATTAAGTCTGGAAGTAAAGTTGCATGAGTAAGGGAATGTTCCACAGAATCCAAATGTAGGTAATCATATTTGGCACAGTGTTGAGGTTGCTTATTATACATACTTACATATTTCAATCTATAAATGCTTATTTTTTTATTTAGAACCAGTAGGGTTCTTTTACTGTGGAACTTAATTTCATTTGACCTATGAGCAAATACCAAGAGGTAATCCCATTTATATCTCCAGTTGTAGAAATAAAGATGATGGTAAGTCATTGGCATGAATATTTAAAAATTGTCAAGAGTAAGAAGTTAGGGTCCTTTTCTTTTGACAGTGAAGAAAAAGATTTCAAGAATATCTACTTGTACATATTAAGTAATGATTAACATGCTTCTTAATATTTGGCAAGAAATAGCCAGTTTTAAAATTTAGATGTTTATTTTTTTTCCTCTCAAAGACAAGTTTTAGTAAATAAGAATACCTTTGCCTTCCAAGCTTTTCCAAACATTTATAGCCTATTTTTACAAAGATGTACTAGGTTTTAAATATCTCCTATTACCGTATGTATTTGCATAGTCACCGAAGCATCACAACTACATATATAGCTGGATATTACATGAATATGTTTACTTTGTTCTAGGTGTTTTATTCTCTGTGTATTCTCTCTTTCTCCTGCGTCCCATTTTAGTTCATGGATTTTCTGAAAAGCCAAATTCATAATAAGATACATATGAAATAAATCTGTAATATATTAGAAAAAATAGTGTATTAAATAATATATTAGAAAAGAAATCCTAATATTCAAGAATATTATTGTATTATGATTATATATGAAACATGGCATCAAGCGAAAACAACAGTTTTTTCATCAATCTAAGATTCAGAATGACTATGATTTTTTTTAAAAAAGGTTTTTAGGGGCTCCTGGGTGGCACAGTCGGTTAAGCGTCCGACTTCAGCCAGGTCACGATCTCGCGGTCCGTGAGTTCGAGCCCGGAGTCAGGCTCTGGGCTGATGGCTCGGAGCCTGGAGCCCGTTTCCGATTCTGTGTCTCCCTCTCTCTCTGCCCCTCCCCCGTTCATGCTCTGTCTCTCTCTGTCCCAAAAATAAATAAATGTTGAAAAAAAAATTTATAAATTAAAAAAAAAAAAAGGTTTTTAAATTAAGTAAGTGCATTAATCAAATATGTGTCCAGGATACATCCCCAAGTCTGGTTCATCTTTTTTAGTCCCCCTTGTCATCCTCAAGTCACTGAAATATAACAGAGGGAAAAACCCTGCATTTAATGGGTATTGCTAATTAATTGACATTACCTTAAAGTAGGAGTATATTTCATCTTTCTTAAAATAATAACATAATAAAATCAATAAGATCCTTACTTTTTATTTATACTCTAAGCTGCTTTGTTGACTCTTTTGATATATTCAAGTTTTCCTCCCCTAATACATTAGGAGCCCTGAAAGATTTACCACTCCCAAATTATAGTTCTGTTAAAGGAAATATTAATCTTAAATGACTTTTCATGTTTTATGTGATTCCAAGCCATGTAAAAAGTTGTTTTAAAATAATAAACATGAGGGGTGCCTGGGTGGCTCAGTCGGTTGAGCGCCTGACTTCGGCTCAGGTCATGATCTCAGTCTGTGGGTTCAAGCCCTGCGTCTGGCTCTGTGCTGACAGCTCAGAGCCTGGAGCCTGCTTTGGATTCTGTGTCTCCCTCTCTCTCTGCCTCTTCCCTGATCGCACTTTGTCTTGCTCTCTCCCAAAAATAAATAAAAACATTAAAAATTTTTTTTAAAAAACCATGGATTGCTCACTACAATGTGCATATTTTTTCTGTAAATTTTTTGCCTTCTCTTCACAAGCAACAGTACACACTGCAGACGATAGAGGCTTTTTTGAGAGTATGCTTTGCCCTCACTAAAGCAAAGAATGAAGTAATCAGGATTTGCCCTTTTGTCCTGTTATGGCGGACTCTCATTTTCTTCCATCTCTTTCTCTTCCCTGCAGTATATCTCAATTCTGGGAAGACACACAAACTCACGTTTGCTAAAATAACTATTATATATTTAAACACCATAGCTAGGCATCATGAGGCTGTAAAAGGAGGCATGGTACCTTTCTCACAAAGTCTACAAAATTCCAGGAATGTCTATTCTCTTCCCGTTACTAAAGTAGCCTATGTTTTGTTTTGAACCATGAAAGGAACAATGAAAGGTAAATAAACTGCCTTAAGTCACAAAACAGCTCATGTTACGTTACTGAAAAGACAGGAAAAAGAGAAATAATGATGAAACAGAAACATTAGAAAAGCCTAATTAACTCTGTTGTTACTGCTATGCAACTCAATGTTGTTTAGTAAAACAGGAAGAGAATATCAGAGATTAATAAGGATTGTTTAGGTTAAAGGTAAACATAATATATCTTGGGGGTGGGTGGATAAAGAGCACAGATTGTACATAATAGAATTCAAATTTCTCCATTAAAAGTAAATGACAAGAGAGATGTGCACATAACACTCAGCATGAATGCACACACAGGAATGTGTATTTTACACGTCTATTTTCTTTGTTTTCCCAGAAAGAAGGAAGGCTAGACTAACTACATATAAACGCTTCAATTTTCTAAAATATAGAGAAGAATCCACCTTTCAATCCTTCTCAAAAAAATTTGTTTTAAGTTGTAAGAATGAAACAAAAACATTCTCACAATGTTTGGCTACTAAAATACATTACAACAGTCACAGGAATGGTTCTTAGTCCTTTACTCAGTGACTGCTTTTACTTTATGCATCATTTTAACTGTCGGCCTCTCATTTTAGAACAGAAGTGTTGCTATCGGAAGACACTTGAAAAGCCATGAAATGAGAGATGTCAAAGAAAGCCTCCTCCCCCAAAAGCTGCAAAAAACAGCTGTAAAGACAAGCATTAACCTTTAGGATATTATCAAATTACAAACTAACACACTACATGATGTTTAAAATAACCTATGTTTTAAAAAAATTCAATATACAATATTTAAGAAATAGGAAGAGTATATTTTGTTAAAATTCAAGTGCTACGTGGATTACCTGACACTTTGTATAAAGGAGATACTAAGGTACAAATTCAGCTTATTTTAACAAAAGAAGAAAAAACACAAGATTTCAGGCATTTCACACTGCCAAGAAAGCAAACAGGGATGATAAGACAGTTTGTAAGCCTAAAGGCTTGCTTTTTCCTCCTTTTGTTAGAGTTATTAAAAATAAAAGGGTAAAAGTTGCTCAACAATAAAAAAGTTTTCTCATGAATCTCAGTCTTCATCCAAATTACAGTTATTGATTGCTAACATAAAAGAGATCAATATTATCTCTTTATAGTTTTTAAGAGTTAAATAAGAGAAAAAGATCAGAGTTTCTTTATAGATTTTATTTTAGTTGATTTTTAGCTGATTACGGAGTTCAAATTGAAACTTAGGTTAATGACAACTGTGGAAAGCTGAAAACAAAGACTATCTCTAGGACTAAGAACATAAATCCTTGAGAATAAAGGCAAATTAAAAAAAAATTTATAGTAAGGTCAAAAGAAGATGTGACAACAATGTTATTCTCAAAGACAATGACTTCCAAACCTTTATCTCTGAAGCCTTGACCCTGCTCATTCAAACTCCAAACTCACATCATTAACATCCTACCAACTGTTTCTATGTGAATATTTTGTCATCACCTCAAACTGAGCACTGGGTTAAATGGAACAAATACCCATTCCTCATCCCTTACAACCTTCAAGCCAAATTAGCTTCCTCTCTTGATTTCCCAACCCCTGTCATGCAGACTTGAAATCACTGTATTCTTTCCTTTCTGTTGCTATTGGAATTTACCCTACGTCAGGCTCTTTATCACTTCATTTGGCTATAAAAGATTCCTCACTGGTCTGCGTGCTTCTACTTTCTTTCTTCCTTTAAACTATAGTGTTTTTAAGTCATATATTTTTTTTTTTACTCCTAACTTTACAAATTCTTCAATGCCAACAAGATAGAGTTGGATTTTAAGAGCCATCTTGACAGACATTTCAACTTCACAGAGATGACCTGGCTGGTCCCTCATTACTCATTATGCATCCTTTTTGAGGCCACAATTCAATCTTTATGTGAACAAGGCTCTATACAATGTGGCTTCCAATTATCTTTCTGATTCTCTCTTCCTTTAAAGCATGTGAAGGTTATGTTCCATCATGGTAGTCTGTTTCTCTACTAAACATGAGTATTCCTCTATTCTTACATGCAGGCCACTGCCCTTGCCAAGAAGGTTCTCCTCCCAATTCTTTTAGGCCTGTCCTCCTGATCTTTCAAGGCTAGGCTGAAGTCCTTATCTCTTCCATGGATCTTTAAGATTCCCCTGAACAGTCAATGCATTATTTTCACTTACCACTGAGAAAGTATTGCTTATGTAATGCCAAATGATATAAATTTAGTATTTCAAATTAATATGTTTGTTGAAATAAATATAGTTCATGTCTCCTGTCACATCTTTTCTAATGTCAATTTCTGCTCATATCCACAAAAGAGACACAAGGGAGGCAGGATATAGGTTAAGTTCAAAAACCACCAGGGGAAGGTGTGAAGGTGATGACTTCTAGAAAACAAACCCATCCTATGTTTTTGTAACTCCCTAAGATCATAAACTTTATTTTCCTTCTCCTTCATCCCTTCACCTAGCCAAGTGCCTGGCATACAGCAGGAATTCTATAAATACTGGTGAACAGTACTTTACCCCTTATAGACAGTGTGTTTTTTTTTTTCACTTGCTTAACACAAGGCATGATTTACCCTCATTTTTCCAGAGGAAAATACAGAAGCTTGGAGAGACTTGTCCAAGATCATAATGTTAGCAGGTGGCAGAAATGGGTCTGGAACCCAGGTTTTCATGTTCTTACTCTGGAATTTTTTGCAAAAGATACAGTCCAACTTGCCTATTCATTAGCCTATGCTGCTCAACTCTAGAGCAGAGCAGAGGACAGCAAAAAACAAGTGAGGCAAAGCAAGGACAGAGGAGAAAGTATACAATTTCTTTTCTACCTGCCACCTCTGTACTTCCTTCGTATTTCTCACATTAGCAACCCAGAGCTACTTCAGCCAGTCATGACACTAGATTTAGGCCCCAAATCATTTCTTCAGTCTATCTTCCACAGCTCAAATATTGATTTTGGTGTTCCCAGATCTAGAACATTTCCTGGACACATGAAAAGGAAGAGCCTAGGTTATGTCATACAACTCTTCCTTGTAAGTGAGGAGCAACTTTGCAGTGGGCAGATCAGAGAGAGGTTCAAAAGATCAGAAGTGAAGGGGATACATGATCACAGAAGATTACGTGAGATGAATTCACTCATCTGGGAAATACAGATGACGAGAGTATATGACTAATCAGAAAGTAAGCTTCAAAAGGACAGAGTTTTGTCTTTTTTTTCACTGACCTATTCCCCGTATAGAAAGTATCCAATAATTTTTACTGAAAGAATGAAAGTATGAAGATTGTCATGAGGATTGAGAGAATACATGTAAAATGCATAGTAACTGACAAATAAGAAGTGCCTTCACTAATTCAAGTCTACATCTGGGATCTCCTAAGATCCCAAAATAGTTCTATTAAGACACGTAGCAGTCACGTGGCCACTGCTTATCTTTGTGTGGTTTGTCTATTTTTATTTACTCTGGCAAGAACCATATAAGCAGAGCTGCTTTGGGATACTGATTCTTTCAACATTACTTTCTCTTTTTTAGAAAGGCAACACAATCATCTAAAATATAGAAAAATATATAGAAAACAAAAATTACCCATGATCTCACCATCCAGAGGATAGCACACAATACCATTACATTCCGACGGAACAGTTACCATTTTATAGATTTCCTAAAGTCATTTTCTCTATTTGCAGAGGTCCTGTACCCGTAAATTAGGTGAATTCCTTTCCCTTCAAATTAGCTTTGGATAGAGCCTCTAAAATGTTAGCTGGCGCATACCTCATGTAGCACTATACCAGTATACAGTGCTGAACTGTTACAGTAGGAGTATATAAAAAATATTTTTGTATTTAAAACATATATCTAAGTATTAATATATTCCTATCCATTAAAATATTAAGCAGTGTAACTGATCTATCTCTCTGTACATATGTACCTACAGAGAGATACATCTACAGAGATATATACGAATGACTAAAAAGAATGACATCTGATGTGCTAGCTAATGAATGCTGAAAGGCTGCACTGCATTCTTGCTGGAATGATGCGGAAATCTGTCAGATAACTCTGCTCAGGTTTCCTTTGCTGACACTGTAATGGCTTCTGGTGAATACTTTTCACCCACTGCCGCTAAAAAAAAAAGTGAGTGATGGTGCAGGACTTGGTCGATCCTAAGGAAATGTATTATTCTGCAACTCTTATGGTAGCCAAAAGAGGTTCTAAAAAAATGTTAAGGAAAAACAAGAAGATATCAACAGACAATTAAAACTGAAGAATAATTTTGAGAGGCACGGTACCTAAAGAAAGCAGATTTGAAGACCTACTGTGCCTTCAGAGGATGCGAAAAGCACGAGTGGACCACTAACATGAGTGGGAAGACCCCATTGCCACGAGACTGAGCCACTCTGCCTGCTCTGTGCTGCGTCCACTACTGGCTCCTCTTTCCAGAACTGCAATCCCCCTCACGAAACTGAGTATGCAGACATGTTAAACAAAGGAACCTGTTCTATACGTAAACCAAAACTCGGGAGCTTGTTACTATGTGAATCCATCTCCACATGAAGCCTACAGCAGGTCCATCTCAGCTCTCACCATTCTCGCCTTTGGATGGGTTCATGTTACACAGAAGTAATGTGGAAAACTGATTTCTTGGCTTATTTCTTCTAGGTTATGCTAATGAGCCTTTTAGTCATTCCTCATTTATCAATTACTAGGAAGAATGTTCTTCTCTTCCTAAAATCTGTACCTATCATTAATAAAAAAGTTTCAAAATATTCAAAGCAGAATCTCTCATTATGTAACTTTTTATTTTGTTATTTAATATTTATTTGTTCTTATTTTAAGATTTTGGTTTTTTTATGTAATCTCTACGCCCAGTGTGGGGCTCGAACTAGTAACCCCGAGAACAAGAGTTGCACACTCCCCCAACTGACCCAGCCGGGTGCCCCAATTATGTAACTTTTTAAAGCATCTGTCAATCAACACCAATCTGAACATCAATAGTTGAACATCAAATATTTTTTTGCAACTCCATGTGAAAGACTGGGGCAGTAGGGTTGATGATGACTTTTATGACAGAAAGATAAATATATATATATTTTTTTTAATTTTTTTTTTCAACGTTTTTATTTTTTTTATTTTGGGGACAGAGAGAGACAGAGCATGAACGGGGGAGGGGCAGAGAGAGAGGGAGACACAGAATCCGAAACAGGCTCCAGGCTCTGAGCCATCAGCCCAGAGCCCGACGCGGGGCTCGAACTCACGGACCGCGAGATCGTGACCTGGCTGAAGTCGGACGCTCAACCGACTGCACCACCCAGGCGCCCCGTATTTTTTGTTCTTCTAAAAACTCAAACACTGATTACAGCTGAAATTCCATTTTGCAACTGTAATGAAAGGGAGTTAACAGAAACAAAAAACTTTCTATTTATCTCTCTTTAGGGTGACATTTTATTTTATTTATTTACTTTTTAAATGTTTATTTATTTTGGGAAGCCTGGGTGGCCCAGTCGGTTAAGTGCCTGACTTCAGCTCAGGTCATGATCACACAGTTCATGAGTTGGGCCCCGCGTCAGGCTCTGTGCTGACAGCTCACAGCCTAGAGCCTGCTTCGGATTCTGTGTCTCCCTCTCTCTCTGCTCCTCCTCTGCTTTCTGTCTCAAAAGTACAAAATCATTAAAAAAAATTAGAAAATCATTTTTAATTTTTTTAAAATTTATTTTTGAGAGAGAGAGAGAGACACAGACACACACACACACACACACACACACACACACACACACACGGAATCCAAAGCAGGCTCCAGGCTCTGAGCTGTCAGCACAGAGCAGGATGAGGGGCTCTAACTCACAAACTGGGAGATCATGACCTAAGCTGAAGTCAGACGCTTAACTGACTGAGCTACCCAGGTGCCCCAGAAAATCATTAAAAAAAAAAATGTTTATTTATTTTGAGAGCGAGCGAGCGAGCGAGCTTGTGTTCATGCCCGTGGGGGAGGGGCAGAAAGAGAAAGAGATTGAGAGAGAATCCCAAGCAGGCTCCACACTCAGCACAGAGCCCAACATGGGGCTTCATCTCACGACCATGAGATCATGATCTGAGTAGGAACCAAGACCCAGAGGCTTAACCAACTGAGCTGTAGGGTGACATCATTTTAATGTCCATAAACACATGCACCCCAGTGTTTATAGCAGCACTATCAACAATAGCCAGATTATGGAAAAAGCCTAATGTCCACTGACTGATGAACGGATAAAGAAGGCGTGGTATACATACATAATGGAATATTACTCGGTGATCATAAAGGATGAAATCAAAAGGCCATTTGCAACGTGGATGGAACTAGAGTGTGTTATGCTAAGCGAAATTAAGTCAATCAGAGAAAGAAAAATATCATATGATATCACTCACATGTGTAATTTAAGAAACAAAACAGATGAACATAGGGGAAGGGAAGCAAAAACAAGATAAAAACAGAGAAGGAGACAAACCATAAGAGACTCTTAAATACAGAGAACAAACTTAGGGCTGCTGGAGGAGTGTTGGGTAGGGGTAAGGGGCAAATGGGTGAGGGGGAGTAAGGAGGGCACCTGTTGGGATGAGCACTGGGTGTCATATGTAAGTGATGAATCACTGAATTCTACTCCCGAAATCATTATTACACTGTATGTTAACTAACTTGGATTTAAATTAAATTAAAATAAATAAATAAAGTCCGTGAAAGTTTATCTCAGAAGGTAAAGACTGAATTTACCTTATTTTCTTCTAGAAATTTCAACTTGATAGAAACATCATTGCGCATCTTATCGTATTTTTCCTTATGTGCTTGAAACAGATGCTGTGACTGCTCAATCTTTGGCAGGGTGTTTGCATCCCGTGGTCCAAGATTCAATTCTTCCAAATCAGTGCGATAGGCATCATATTCGATCCTGGAAAGAACAGAGTAAGTGAAGCATATTACAAAAACAGAGTGAAACAAATTCAGGAGGTAAGCTGGAAATACATGACAGTCTCATACATTAATAAATAATAATTCTCGTATATATTATACCTTATGCTTTTAAAGTCATATGTTTCTTTAATACAAAGAGCTGTTAGTACAAGCATGAAGGGGGAGCTGCTTATTAATCTAATTAACTATTCCTTCCAAAGTACAGTATTAACTGACATGCAGAATTTCCAAAATTGAAAAACCAGTTTAAAAAACAGATGTCAAAACCTAACGCTAACAAGATCAAGTGATCTATCTCCCATGGGAATTGGTTAATACCAACAAAACAAAGCGAATTAAGATGGCAGACTTGAGGATGACATACTTTAAGTGGGAAAAGGAAGTTATATTGAAGGTCAGCATCCTTAAAGTATAATCTAGCCAGCAAGGCACAACAGAAATAAAATGCAAGCCACATATGTAACGTAAAATTTTCTAGCATTCACGTTAAAAGAATAAAAATTAATTTCACCTTTTAAACAAAAGATTTTATTTTACCCAATGTATCTATAATATTATCATTGTAACATGTAATCAATGTAAAAAAAACCTGTTACTGAACTATTTTACTTTTGGGGGTGGGCTAGTAGTGAATCTTTGAAATCCATTGTCTATATTTCACTTCTATCACATCTCAATGTAGGCTAACCACATTTCAAGTGCTAAACAGACATATGTGGCTAATGGCTACCATATGGGACAGAGCAACTCTGAATGGATTTCTGAAACATTAGTGTTTACAATGTGACAGTGCCATCTATTATTGAGCACTTAACACCTTGTGCTCCTTAAAACACCTACTCCCTAATATTCTCCTACCACTAACTGAAATACTACCCACCACCATCACTCCATGATCACACAGCACCTCATGATGCCTCTGTCACAGTACATGTGTAAATAGTACTACCTTGCTTATTAAACAGAGACTTATCTAGCAGTCTCTCCTGAAGAACAATGTGACCTCTGATTTAGTCAAAATCAGCATTACAAAGCTTATGCCGTAGAACTAAAGCTCTTTATTCAAGTATCCAGAGTACAATCTATATCTCCTATTCTGGCAATTAAGAATATTTTAAACAACATAAACTATATCACATATGTGACTTGAGAAAGAACACATCGGTCCCTTGTACTGAGTCTAATTTATTTTTATCTTATACTGAATTTAACAAACTTGAACTTTCAGGGCCAAGAGAATCATTCATTCATTCACTGGCACATTCAACAAATATTAAGTGAGCACCTTCTATGTTCCTGGCACTGTACTAGAAACCAGAGCTCTAAAGATGAATAGATAAAAGTTTATCTTCAAGAAGCTTGCAGTTTAGGAGAGAAGCTCTTAAACAGCTATAACAAAATGAGACAATGGTAACTGCCATGAGGGAGGGAGAATAAGGCAGGGTGGAAATCAAGAGGAAGAGTTGCCTAATTAGGTATCTCAGAACAGAATTAAAACACCACAATTACATTTTAAAGGATGGTAAAAGCTTCCAAGGTGGACTGGGGCAGGGAAATAGAGCAATCCAGGAAGAGAACAGTACGTACAAAAGCAAAGAATTGTAAGATACCATGATACATTTGGGAAGTAATTCACTATGTTAGAACCTGAAGTTGGAACATGATAATGGAAGGAATTAAAGTCAGACAGGTAGGCAGGACTGCCATTATGCGGGGCCTATAGACAATGTCAAACGGAATCAGATTTAATCCAGTAGGTCAAGTAGTGATGGGAAGCCACTTAGGAACTCTGATGTAGAAAGTAACATGTTCTATCTATTCAGAATAGAAGGATGGCTCTAGTGGTAAAAAATGGAGGATGGACTAGAGGAGATTAAGAAACAGAAAGAAGAAACCAAATAGAAGACCATGGGCAAAAGACAAATGAGTCACGGAATCAGGACAATGGCAGTGGGGCTAAAAAGGGGAGACAGATATTAAAAATTTAGGAAGCAAGACTGACTTAGTAATGATAACAAATTAAATTCCATGGGTTTCTAGCCAAACTGAAACCACTCTGATCTTTGCTGGCTCTAATGTCTTGAACTAGATGTTTTTACCTTTCCGCTCTAGTTTTTCATCTATAAAGGAGAATAACAATCTTCACAAAATAATCATGTAAAGTACTTAGGATACCTGGTAATAACTAATATCTTTAGAGTGCTTATTATTATGGCCAAATTAGAAGGGAGCTAGCCAGAAGCAAATATACTAAAAACAATAAAAAATGAAAGAAAAAAACAATGAAAGAACAAAAATAGTGATACATGGTGATTTAATGTGAAGACAAATATCCTTCATTAGTCTTAGAGAACATTTCTAAACAATAAGATTAATTTCAACATATTCAAGGTTACAATACTGACCTTATATCCCTTAATTTTTACATCCAGAGTTTGTAGATGGTATCAAAGTAAAACTTTCCGTAAGAGCTTCTCTAACAGTGCTCATTACCAATAAGAGAAGCACACTAAATTTCCAAAATGCAACTCTTCACTTCAAGGGTGCCAGTCTGAACTGAATCCATATCTATAGTTAGTGATAGTTGGTTACTCTATGGCTTATGTAAAACTTCTAGAGAACAGGTGTTGACATCTGAAAAGTCCTGACCACAAATGACTCCCTTGTTGGTGCTGCTATGGAGAAGTGCTGAATGGGCTGTTATAAGATTTTCTATACACGAAGCACCAGAGGGCTAGGAAATACTTGTACACAATGCATAATAGGGAGCATTAAAAGGCCACCCGGACATTTGCCTAAATTGCCACTTTTTGTGCTGATCAAATAGCTGACCCTTGCCCTAAAAGTCAGTAAATTCTGGTTTTGACAGAGAAGAAAATTCAGCTACTGAGAAACTTTTAATCTGGGATTCTTTTTTAATGTTATCCCTCTGTAGGCAGAGGTTGTCTAAAGGTTTCCTGATAAGTACATATAACCTGATTTATAACTCTGTTCAAAAGTTTCAAATAAACCTATATAATGGATAGATTGAGATCTTTTATCACATTGTACTTTAAACATCAGATATCTCAATATAAGATGTGAAAATTATTATTATTTTTAAAGATTTTATTTATTTTTTTTTAAATTTTTTTTTCAACTTTTTTTTTTAAAATTTATTTTTGGGACAGAGAGAGACAGAGCATGAACGGGGGAGGGGCAGAGAGAGAGGGAGACACAGAATCGGAAACAGGCTCCAGGCTCCGAGCCGTCAGCCCAGAGCCCGACGTGGGGCTCGAACTCACGGACCGCGAGATCGTGACCTGGCTGAAGTCGGACGCTTAACCGACTGCGCCACCCAGGCGCCCCTAAAGATTTTATTTTTAAGTAATCTCTACACCCAACATGGGGCTCAAACTCACAACCCTGAGATCCAGAGCTGCACGCTCCACCAACTGAGCCAGGCAGGCGCCTTATATTTTTTAAAATAGATATGAAAATGTGAGATAAATCCAGTTCAAATTTGAGGCTGAATGATCAAAAGTAAAAGGTAGAAAGCTAATGGGCTCTCATTTTGGCTTTGAAATTGGCTCCAAATGAGCAAACCTTTTAATCTCCAGAGGCTTTTCTCCTCTACAAATTAAACAAAAAATGATCTGTGTGCTGTTCAGTGCCTTATCTAATGAATTTGTCTTTCTCTAATACAGGTAAGTATTAAGAAAAAAAATTTTTTTAAGTAAGCTATATGTCCAAGGTGAGACTTGAACTCATGATCCCAAGATCAAGAGTTGCATGCTCTACCAACTGAGTCAGCCAGGCACCCCATTATATGGGTTAATTAATTTATATTTAAAATTTTATTTTATTTTAGCGAGAGAGCGCAAATGCGCAGGAGTTGTGGAGAGGGGTAGAGGGAGGGAGGGAGGGAGGGGGGGAGGGAGAGAGAGAGAGAGAGAGAGAGAGAGAGAGAGAATGAGAATGAATCTCAAGCAGGCTCCACACTCAGCATGGAGCAACGTGGGGTTTGATCCCATAACCCTGGGATCATGACCTGAGCTGAAATCAAGAGTTGGACACTCAACCAACTGAGCCACCCAGGCACTCCTATTTTTCTGTTAAGGTTTATTTATTTTGAGAAAGAGAGAGAGAGAGAGCACACACATGGATGTAGAGAGAGGGGGAGAGAGAGAATACCGAGCAGGGTCCTGTCTGTCAGCACAGAGCCTAACGTGGGGCTCCATCTCATGAACTGCAAGATCATGACCTGAGCCCAAGTCAAGAGTCAGATGCTTAACTGACTGAGCCACACAGGCTCCCCTGGGTTAGTATTTTTAAAAGCATCTTAGAAATAAAGGCTGAAGAGAAAGATTTTACATGCTTAAAATAAAACATATTTTAAAACATACTAAACAAAAATATATTTTAGGCACTAAAAACGTATTTCAGGATAGGTGGACAATTACAAAGTACAGAAACAGAAACTAGATTCCTGTAGTTCTTTACTGGGAGGTGATAGTGGGTAATTTTGGAATAAGAGAATTTTTATCTTCAAAACCCACAAATATTAAAACAATCTGAAACAACAGAAAATAAGAATGCTTAAAATAATTAAAGAGATAAAAGGAAGATTCACTACAAACAAATTAGGGCATTATTCCAAGGAACAGATTTGGAAAAGAACCAAATAAAATTTATAAAAATAAAATAATATACATAATATTCCTTTGAAAAATATAGACAATGTCCACAAAAAGATTTAAATGGAGACTGGAGAACCAATTACTAAGAGTGTTATTGAAGGGATTCCTATTGAAGGGTATCTTACTGGGGGCGCCTGGGTGGCGCAGTCGGTTGAGCGTCCGACTTCAGCCAGGTCACGATCTCGCACTCCGTGAGTTCGAGCCCCGCGTCGGGCTCTGGGCTGATGGCTCGGAGCCTGGAGCCTGTTTCGGATTCTGTGTCTCCCTCTCTCTCTGCCCCTCCCCCGTTCATGCTCTGTCTCTCTCTGTCCCAAAAATAAATAAACGTTGAAGGGTATCTTACTGAGAAATTCCTTCAGTGTTACTGAAAGACTCCTTCAGTTTATTTTTTTCCACCTTCTGATTTTATTTTTTTTTTAAATTTTTTTTCAACGTTTATTTATTTTTGCGACAGAGAGAGACAGAGCATGAACGGGGGAGGGGCAGAGAGAGAGGGAGACACAGAATCGGAAATAGGCTCCAGGCTCTGAGCCATCAGCCCAGAGCCTGACGCGGGGCTCGAACTCCTGGACCGCGAGATCATGACCTGGCTGAAGTCGGACGCTTAACCGACTGCGCCACCCAGGCGCCCCTCCACCTTCTGATTTTAATACTGTGTTAAGATAAGGAAATGTAAAAAAACCAAGTCTAAAACCTAAATAAGGCACACAACCCCATCTCTACCCTTCTACCAAACACCCGCAGCTATTTATCTTGACCTTCATTTCCAAGTCATTAAGAGTCACGTTAATACTAAACCTAAAATTACAAACACAGAATAAGACAGAAGCATCTGTTCTTGTGAAAAGATTAAAAGTTAACTTCCCAAGGGTTTTGGACTTTTACTTATGTAAGGCATAAGGAAACATATACTTCAGAATAAGCACTCAAAGACTAGAGATGACTTTAGTTTTCATGGCCGTTTGTCATGTCATATTAGGGCAAGGGGCCAAATACTTCTAAAAGGTATAGTTTGCACTTATTTTCAACGATGCTATAAAAAGTTTAACAGAAAATAAGGATTTCAAGTATTTAGAGGAAAAAAAAAACCTCAAAGGAAATCAGAATGAATGGGAGAAAAACTGGGCTGGAAATCAAAAGTTAAAAAATGCTATCACTGATCTGTTACTTTTTAGATCTTTGTAAGTATTTATTAAAATGTACTTAGGTTACCTAACAGGGGAGTTATGAGATAGAGGAATAATGAGCGTATGTGTGTGTGTGTAAAATGTATGAAAACACTGCATTCAAACAGCTCTGAAAATAAGTAAAAGGTAAAATACGAAAGAGTTCGAAGCTGGTCATAGCCTAGATAAACGGAAGACCAGGCAGTTGGTATCCAAAACTCAAACAAAATCACGAAAGCAGGTATGAGCTTGTACACTGAAGAGAAAGTGAAACTACGTCTGCTGTTGCACTGCTCCTACTGGGAAGCAGCAGTAAGAAGGCTGAAAAGATAGGCTTAGGCCAGACTGTGGAGAGCATCTAGTATCTACCTGGTAGAACACAAGGCCCTTGTCCTCTTCTAAGGAAGCTGGAGCTGGGAGATCCTCCACCTCCCTATTCTCTAGCAGGCAGGGTTGGGCACATGACCAAGGTTCAATCAGACACTCTCTAGGCAATGAAGCAAAGTATTCAGGGGCCTTTTGGAAATGACGTATGGTAGCGGTGGCAACATCAAGTACCAGAGGTACCCAGCATTGAGGTCCTAATTAGATTCTTCTGAGGCATTACCTTGACTTTGGTTCCTGCTTGTTTCTAGAATCTGTTCTCCTGCCTTTCTATTAGTTCTATGAGCTATCCTATAACCTTCTACTGCATTCTTTTTCTGGGTTGACTTCTATCACATGCAATCTAAGACCTTAAATGAATTATGTACCATCTGCAAACAGAGAATATAATGAAAATTTACACCTACCTCGCACTTTCATATTGTTTCACAGTCATTAATGTATCTTCAATTGTTTTATTCACCAAAGTGTTCACACTGGCAATAAAAAAATTAATGGCTCCAAGAAGAGTCTCTCCATTTTTTGCCAGTAGCTTCTGGGTATCTGCATTATAGCCAAATTCTTCCTAAAACAAAAAAGTCACCTTAACTTATCCACTAATAAGTTAGTGAATGCGACCAAAAAAATCTCAAACATATCACTAATGGGAAAATATTTGATTTAAAATACTCAGCTATAGAAGTTTTTTCTTTTACTTTTTTAATGTTTATTTATTTATGTATTTTGAGGAGGGGGGTGGGGTACAGAGAGAGAGAGAGAGAGAGAGAGAGAGAGAGAGAGAGAGAATCCCAAACAGGCTCTGCACTGACACTGCAGACATAGGGCTTAATTACATGAACTGTGAGATCATGACCTGAGCCGAAATCAAGAGTCAGATGTTTGACTGACTGAAGCCCACCCAGGCGCCCCAGAAGTTTTTTCATTTAATGTTTATTTATTTATTTTTTTCAACGTTTATTTATTTTTGCGACAGAGAGAGACAGAGCATGAACGGGGGAGGGGCAGAGAGAGAGGGAGACACAGAATCGGAAACAGGCTCCAGGCTCTGAGCCATCCGCCCAGAGCCTGACGCGGGGCTCGAACTCACGGACCGCGAGATCGTGACCTGGCTGAAGTCGGACGCTTAACCGACTGCGCCACCCAGGCGCCCCTTTCATTTAATGTTTAAATAAACGGAAATCTAAATCACAGCTAGCTAGCTATATAGTTACCAAAAAAGTTTAATAAACCAAAATTGCCATCAGCTCAGATGTATAGCTAAAATTAAATGATTTTGAAAGTTAAACTACTTGAAATAGAAAGAATATTTTCATTTCCATGTTTTGTTTCTACTATACTATAAGCACAGCTGTTAAAAAGAAAAATATAGCAGATTATTAATCAAAGAAAACTATAACTTTCACAACCAAATTAGGTTAACAATTGACTAAAACTTTCAGCCATAAGACAGATTGCAATTTTTGTGTTTTGACATAATCTCCTCAGTCTATAAATATTAACAATGTACGTTTCTTTGTAAACTCAGTGACTAGTTGACTCCCAAGCTCAGGTCTATGTAGGTGCACGGCTGGGGAAGGATCACTCAACACCAGTTTGAGCACATTCTCTCTGAATAAACTGAGTCTTGGCTTAGAAAATATTACATATAACTCCTTCAGATATGGCAAGTTGTAACTCTAATTTTCAAACTTGGACTGGTTTTCCAGTCCAAGTTTGATTAATTAACCTATTATGAGGACACATCTGACCAAATAAAAACTTTGGTCATATCTTCAGAGTTCTGAAGTTATGAAACACTTTTTAATTTCAGCTGAAAAAACATATAACATTATATTAAATATTAGAAAATGCAAGTTTATGTTAGTGCTACAGATATAATTCAATTTCTAGGTGATAAAATATTCAATACTAATAAATAGCAAGAAAGTAAGATTATCTTTATTGTGCTAAAAGCATTTTCCATTTAAGAGACATCCATGTAACTGTTTACTCTGGAATCACTCTTCAAGATTTTATAAACCTTGATTTGTAAATATTGGCAGATACAGGATTACATTAAGGGAGTATCAATTAATGTATATAAAAACGAAAATGAAAGGCAGGACAGCTGAAGCTTTTTGGCATCAAGTATTTACAAGCTAAGTTATATACTGAAGACTATATGTTACTGGAAGTATGAGCGCCTGGGTGGCTCAGTCAGTTAAGCGTCTGACTCTCGATTTCACATCAGGTCATGATCTCGTGGTCATGAGATCAAGCATGAGCCCCACATCAGGCTGGGTGTGAAGCCTGCTTAAGATTCTATCTCTCCTCTCCATCTGCCCTTCCCCTGCTCACTCTCTTGCTCTCTCTGTCCAAAACAAACAAGCAAACAAAAATGCTACTAGAAGTAGAATAATACAAGAGAAAACAAGCTTTGTGCAGTGGCAGTATTGTAGCCAATGAGGTTTATCCGAGGAGCTATTGTTGCTAACACAAGAGAAAACATTTTTACAACTTTTAGAAAAAGTTCACATAACATACTACAAGTACTTATTATCTTTGGCATTCATTAAGAGACACAGGGTAAAATTAAAAATTCTATAAATAAGAGGAAGAAAAATACGAAGTTAAACTGGTGTTAATACCATGGTTCATAAAAAATAAGAAAGCCTTTTCTACTCACTGTATAACAAAGTATATATGATTAAAACATACCCCTGTAACACTGTTCATATCTAAAACTTCTCAACATCCACAATTTTACATTATTAACACTGAAAATGCCACAGGTCCTAACTTAACCAGAGAGATCTATACAACCTAGAAGACTACTCTTTCACTAAAAACAAACAAATAAAAAAACCCCAGAGTGTACTAAGGCAAAACAGCAGCAGAGTGAAAAGTTGTAAAGCAGAATTTGGAATACTGTATTTACAATAACAAAACAGGCCTAAATTCAAAGCAGATAGGAAGAGTAAACTGCCACTGTTCTGTTTCACAAATATAAATCCCACCTGTAATTCTGTGAATATAAAACTTAAGGTTTTAATGTATAATTTGAACACTAGCTAGAATAAAAGGGCTTTTTTTATAGTAAGGTACAAGAGACATAGTAATAAAAAGATATACAACTGGGACGCCAGAAAGAAATGAATATATTATGTATATGCATTATAAAGAAACACATAAATTAAGTATGCTCTTTTGGCACTGAAAATAAGTAAAACACGATTTGATTCATAAACTTCCTTTAGTTGATAAGTTGTCTCAGTATTTCTGGTTGGGCAGGGACATTTTATACATTGTACACTGCCTTCACAATTACAAATAAACTATACATAAAGTAATCAAAGGGTGTATGCATTAAGAACAGGGCCCTGGTTCTAATCTGCTACTGAACAGTGAAGGCCAATACAATTCCTTAATCTCGATATTTGTTTGCTTTATACAGAGAAAGAATAAAGTTTCAAAACATTTCAATTTTTTTTCTCTTTAGCAGCTCCTACGTCATTTACAATATTTACCAGATGTAAATGACCACTATTTCCCATTAAACTTATACATTAGGACCAAATAATAGAAATGGCCACTGGATCTAAAACCTCCAATTTTAGTACTATAAATTATTACCTACTTAATAACAAGTGGGTTAATTTAAACCATGCAAAGCAATAAAAAATTAGTCTCACAGGTACTAACTGATAATTGACAATATTATGGACTGTGTGAAATCCCCTAATCTTGAAGTGTATGTTACTTTCTAAACTGAGAAAAAACAACTTAATGAGGTGCCATGGTGGAACACAACTGGGAGTCAGAGGCACATAAATGGTAAAAATCGAGTCTGGGAATTCAGTCTGGGATTTCCTACCCTGATTCTGGTGACTGGATTTGTCTCTTTTATGAATAACTCAAATTGTTTTTGTGTCAATTTCTTAGTAATAAAATGAAGATAATTCCCTTACAAGTTTGATAGGAAGTGTAATAAGAGAACCTTCATAAAGTTTCCGACAGATGACAGGCATTCAATAAAGTTCCATCTCCTGTCCCCCTCAGATCTGTTTTCTCTACTGCTGGATACTGGTTGTTTCTCCAGAAAATGAAAGAACTGAACTGATCTTTAAAATCTTCCTTCCCAAATGCCACAATCCCCAAACAGCCATCATAACCATCATACTTTCTTCAGTGACACTACGTGCGATGCCTGTGCTAAGTATTGTCAATGAATCTCCTGTCCTAAGGCAGAAGGAAGTGAACACCAGCTCTTCATCACTGAACTCTATAAACTGTTTTTCAAGAACAATCCATTGGCAAAGAAGAGAGTTATTTTGCTGCCTTGCATAATTGATCCTGATTACCAAAAGAAAGAAAACTGGATTGATAAGGAAGAGGTTGCCTGGAATATAGGCAACCTCTTAGGGCATCTCTTAGCACTACCAGGCCCTGTGACTAATGTTAATGGAAACTACAACAACCCATTTCAATCAGGACTACCAATGACCTGGACCCTTCAGGAATGAAGGTCTGGGTCATCCCACCAGGCAAAGAACCATGAAAGGCTGAGGTGCTAGAGCCAATGTAATATGGAATGGGTAGTGGAAGAAGCTAAGACCTTGTAACAATTTCTACAACTGAGGACAACTGTTCTATTTTGTTGTTAATATGTGTGTGTATATAAAGCAAATAACTTTGTTTTCTTCCCTCTCTTATCCCCTTAGCATACAACATAAGATATATTATTAATTTTACATCGTAGAACTTAACTTACAGGACATCAAGGAAAAAAGTGAATGTCACTCAAGAACTTTGCATCCTCTTCTGGGGAATAGGTTATTGAGTCTTTGATAGTATGCAGGATAGTCATATCACGTTAGGTGAAAGTAAGACTTTGTTACTGTCTTTATTTGGAGATTAAGTATGGCTTAATGATGATGGTTAATTTTATGTGTCAACTTGATTAAAGTGTCCGGTTATTTGGTCAAATACCAGTCTAGATGCTGCTATGAAGGTACAGATTTGGGGGGTGCCTGGCTGGCTCAGTTGGAACAGTGTACAACTCTGATCTTGAGATTGTGAGTTCAAGCCCCATGTTGGGTGTAGAGATTACTTAAAGATAAAATCTTAGAATAACAAGATACAGATTTTGTTGATGTGAGTAACATTTACAATAATAAACATTCCAGATATGATTTAAAGTTGACTTTCAAGAGATTATTCTCCATAATATGAATGGATTTCATTTAATCAGTTCTTCCAAGCAAAAAGGTTGAGGCTTCCTGTAGGAGAATTTTGCCTTAAGATGGTGACATTAGAAATCTGGCCTGAGTTTCTACACGACTGACCTACCTTTAGGATTTCAGACTTGCCAAGTCCCACAACTGGGTGAGCCAATGCCTTAAAATAAATGTGTGTGTGCTGGTGTGTGTGTGTGTACAGTGTGTGTTATGTACACATCTCCTATTGGTTTTCTCTGGAAAATCCCGATACAAAAATATCCACCCTGTAAATACTGACTCCAAATTTCATAGTCTCTAATAGGTTCTAGTTTACCATTATTTTTATATTTATAAACACCAGTTAGAATGTTCAATCCAATAAATTTTCTATTTCTTACATTATTTCCTTCAAATCACTTCTGCATACACATTGGACTTTAGCATTTGTTCACTAACAAATCATATCAAGTATGTTTTGGAGTATAAGCATCATAAAAGAAGAATATAGTATGTCTTTTTAGCAAACTAGGATAGTCCAAATTCTTGTTTAAAAATGCTGCATGATGGTGTCATGCCTATTAAACTACTAACTAGATAAAACTACCTGTGATGATTAATTTTACATGTCAATTGGCTGGGCTATGATGTCCAGATGTTTGGTCAAGTATTATCCTGGATGTTTCAGTGAAGGTGTTTTTTGAATGAGAGTAATATTTAAATTGGTGGAGTGCAAAAGCAGTAAAGCAGACTGTCCTCTGCAATGTGGGTGGGTCTCATCCAATCACCTGACCTCCCTAGAGGAAAAAGGAATTCTGCTAACAGACTGCCTTCGGACTCAAACTGCAACTCACATTCCTTGAGTCTCCAGTCGGCCAGCCTACCCTACAGGTTTTAGATGTACCAACGCTCCATAGTGCTGTGAACCAATCTCTTAAAATACATCTTTCTACATATCTACATATCCTATTGGTTCTGTTTGTGTAGAGAACTGGACTAATATAGTACCACATTTCCTTTTTGTCCTTAAAAACTCATTGGCTCTTGAATTTAAGAAAACTCATCTAGTATCTCATCATCAGAAGACTCATAAACTGAGATTTCACTTGTTATTATCTATTTTGTCATCACCGTTGAGTATCTTTGCTGCTGTCTCTTTGCAGTCATCTTCTGATTTGTCTAGTAATTGTGAAATATCTTCCTCTGGTAGTATCTTCTCTTTGCCATTATGGGAAAAAAAGGAAAAATTCTACATTTTCAACTATGTTGCATAAAACTTAAAAAAAAAACTGCAGAAACAGTTTCTTCAGATTTCATTTTGGAAACACAAATACTTATCTCTCTATTTCACTTTTTCTAGGCAATGCTATCATTCTTTTATTTTCTTATGATCTTGGTAATTTTTAACATGGTTGGAAATAACTGATGAGTAATGATGAAATAATTCCTAAGATGATGAAATAGCAAAATGTTTTAAGTAGCAAAATATGATCATTAAGATCCCATTCTGTTGTGTCTTTGATTTCCAATGGACCCGTATGGTAGTGGTAAGATAAAAAGTTGTATTCTGTTAAAAAAAAAAAAAAAAAAAGGAATAAGTACATTTTCTCACTGGACTAAAACTCATAAAATATCAATCCCTGCAAAGGGTTAGAAATGTTCAAATAAGAAATTCAAAAATTAGAGGCACCTCAGTGGCTTAACTGAGTTAAGCATCCGATTCTTGATCTCAGCTCAGGTCTTGATCTCAGGGTCAAGTTCAGGCCCCTCACTGGGCTCTGCACTGGGCATGAAGCCTACTTTAAAAAAAAACCAAGAAACTCGGGCGCCTGGGTGGCTCAGTCAGTTGAGTGTTCGACTTTGGCTCAGGTCATCATCTCGCAGTTCCTGAGTTCGAGTCCCGCGTCAGGCTCTGTGTTGACAGCTCAGAGTCTGGAGCCTGCTTCTGATTCTGTGTCTCCCTCTCTCTCTCTGCCCCTCTCCTGCTCACGCTGTCTCTGTCTCTCAAAGATGAATAAACGTTAAAAAAAAAAAAACTCAAAAATTCAAACTGGGTCCAATGGATGTGAATAGAGGATTAACCTCTCAGTTCTATAAAAACAACAAAAACAAAAGGATCTGACATCTAGAAAAGATATCAAAAGTACCTACTACTAGCTAAGACAGAGCATTAAATGAGCTAATACATAGATAAACCACTTAGAACAGTATTCGGCACATAGTAAACTCCTAATCTGTGTTAACTACTATAATTAACAGGGTCTACTGAATGTAGCATTACTGAGAACACTGAGAACACTGTTGCAGCACTTCTGCAGATCCTGTACCCTGGCTACCTCCTTCCATACTGTGGGGCTTTTTCTCTAGATCACAGACCCTCTAAATATTCTACTTATAAGGGATAGCCAAAAGGCCACTGAGAAACATAGACAGGCCTGGTAGCTCCTTCCTGTGCACATGCATAGGTGAGCTCCACCCAGAGGTGCCCCCTCCTGGCCTCACTGTCTGTACATGACCTTGGCTACTAAACAAAACAAAATAAATACGTGTGTGTCCGTATGTATAAAATACAAATAAATTCTATATATAAAATACAATTTTCAGCTCTACCTCTTATTTGTTTTGTGATCTTATAAAAATTACCTAACCTCTCTTGGCTTCAGTTTCCTCATCTATAAAATGGGGATAACATTTTTTGCAGTCTTGCTACATAAATTATATGATATAATGGCTATAAAGCACCCAGATCATTACAGTGAAATTGTGGACACCCAATAATCGCAGCTGTTATGATTAATCAGCTTCCCAAATATTAGATTAGCTCTTTTTGTCTATCTAATGACTCAGAATTGAATCTCAGTATTCTTCGCTATTATGATATATATTGCCATGTCTAGCCAAACTTTCTTTTCCAAGACTGTAGATATTATCAAATACCTTAATGCTCTAAATTATCTAACTCTTCAAGTTAGATGTCTGTAGGAAAGGGATTTTGCACCTTTTGGCTCCAGGTGAGGAAAAAAAAAAAGACATCAAAGAAAACACTTCATATATTTTAAGAAATTCTTAGGAATTCTTTGCTGAATGCTTATAGGGATATATACAGAAAAATGATTTCATAATTATTCTAAAATTCTTAATTTCTAAAATTCACAATTCCTATTAATGAGTCAGCAAAAGTATATTATGAATCCAGTCAAGCACGTTACTATTTGTTCAAGATACTTGGACAACTGGTAAGAGATTTTCAATAGGTACTTGAATTTACTTTTTATCCATGCTCACATACACAGAGCTATGATTCTTTCTAGATTCAAGCAGGTTGAGTACTTTCCTTTTCCTTTGCTCTAACCAAGTTCCCTTCCCCTGAAACCTCCAGCTGACATCTCCGGTCACTTGGGCCTTATTAAAAATCATATAAAATATCTTGAAAGAACACCTCAAGATTCCAGTTTTATTAAGAGTTAAGCAAATCAGAAACATAACAAATTATATCTTGGAATACTATTGCCGTTCTCTTCCTCCACACTCTCCAATAGTTATTTAAAATAATCTTACATGGAGTTCTAGGGACTTCAAACTCAGGTCAGCAAATGCATCTCCAAGTTGCCTTTGGGTATGCACCATCTGGAAAAGCTGGGTCGACAGTGTCTGAGCCAGTCTTAAAATGTTTTCATATTTTTTCTTGTTATCTCTTAATATATCAATCTGAGCTTCAAGTTCAAGGTCCACAGTTCTTGATCCACGGCCTAGCTTCTCAGAGATAATTTGTCGAGTACACTAAAAGTGGAAAGATGCACTTTGTTTAGGAAGAAAAAAAAAAAAAGAACAAAAGAGAAAAGAGTAATATAGGATCCAAAGTACTAATGCTAGAGCATTTGGCATATAGCATTTTTGGCTTCAAACAAGCTACCCTTAAAAAAACTGAAAACAATCAGTCCACTTAGAAGTTCACTCAGACTCAAATAAACTTACCAGTAATATCTACTATTACTAATCAGAGCAAGGTTTTTTTTTTTTAATGTTTTTTAAATTTATTTTTGAGAGACAGAGCACGAGCAGGGAAGGGCAGAGAAAGAGAGGGAGACACAGAAGCCGAAGCAGGCTCCAGGCTCCGAGCTGTCAGCACAGAGCCCGACACGGAGCTCAAACCCACAAACTGTGAGATCATGATCTGAGCCGAAGTCGGACGCTTAACCAACTGAGCCATCCGGGCGTTTCACTAATCAGAAGAAGTTTTAAGACTTAGAGAGCTAATTTATATACTGCTAGATAAGCTCTCTCACATAATCCTATTTCGGGCTTAGTGTACTTGGGTAGATTATTTACAACAACTGAGATCCTTGGCAGTGACTTAAGAATATTAGTGGGTTGTTAATAGAGGAATAATAAGCATACCAAAATTCTACTCTCCTGTTTGTTTCAAATGCTTTTCTTCCTTCAATCTTCCTCTTAAACTAGCTGTGTGTATGTGTGTGAATAGGAGGAATGAAGGGAAGACAGGAAGGAGAAACAATAAAGAGGTGGAGGTGGGAAAGAATGAGGAGAGAGAAAGGGGTAGAAAGAGAGAGAAACAGGGGTTGGGGAAGGGAAGGAGGAAGAGAAAGAGGTAGAGATTAGAGATTCCTGGATTCTTTTACTTTATTGAGAAAGAATAGTATTAAATTATGGTATTATTGTGTCCTATCCCAGAAATAATAATACAGGAAATTTTTGTTACCAATAAAAAAATTATAAACAACTTCACTACTCAATAATATAAGAGTAACCGTATAGGGCACTAATAAGCTTTTCATCATTTAAAGTTAACAAAAATACTCTAAAAAAGTAATAAATAAATATTGTCATTTTTAAACTTTACAAATTTGCTCTTTTATCATGTCTTTCAAAGTTTTGGTTATAGAACTAATATTTACTCCAAAAATTAACATAATGAATGAATAAAAGTTGAATTTTCTCTTCCTTGAAACCCCTAAATAACAGAAAACTGCTATTTACATAGTCTAAACTCTTCTGTAAACCTCTATACTCACACATATGATATTTGTCAAGTAAACATGAGACCAGGCTACGCTATACATAATATCCTCAATATTTTTCCTATGAACAAGTGTCTTGAGACTTTTCCTTGTCAATACATATAAATCTATATTTATCCTTCTAATGTCAGTATATTATGTACTACTCATACTTTTCTATATAAAGTTTAAATGAATTCCCTGACATATTCTCTGTTCTCATCAACTGAGGATCTTTTTTTTTTTAAGTTTATTCATTTATTTTGAGAGAGAGAGAGAGAGAGAGAGAGAGAACACGAGCAGAGGAGGGGCAGAGAGAGAGAAAGAAAGGGGGGGGGGGGAGAGGATCCAAAGCAGGCTCTGCTGTCAGTGCAGAGCCCCATGTGAGACTTGATCTCACAAACCATGAAATCATGACCTAGGCCAAAATCAAGAGTTGGATGCTTAACCAACTGAGCCACCATCGCACCCCAATTAAGGATCTTTGTGAATAAACCTTTAAAAATAAAGGAGTTCTTTTTTTTTTTTTTTTAAGGTAGAGAAATTATACGGAAAGTGATAGGAAAGCTGAGAGGTCGAACCCACAGAAGAGAGATAAAACTATTTCTAAGGAAAACATACAAACACACACTCAGGAGATTAAAATCATATCCAGAGAAAAGCTTAACTGCAGGCTTGTCATCTTTATGAGGGAAACATCAGCAAGAAATACTACCTGAAATGGTAACGAGATAAAGGAGATATACCATTGCATTCACCCACACAAAACAGATTTATTTCCCTGTGCAATATCATCACACACATTTACTCCATTTGAAAGCCAAAGCATGTGGTGCCTTCCACAGCAACCCAGATAAAACAGTCTGTTCAAAGTCAAGAAGCCAGAATTCATTGAAGAAGCTTGGTAGACTGGACAAAATGAAAGAAATGTCTACTGTTGTCTGAGTGGCCATTTTTCCTCAGAAATAACAGCTATAAGCAGACAGCAGGGTCAAAGGTTTAATGAGGGAATGCTTTTTGTTTCCAGGAAGCCAGGGCAGTAAGAAGCATAAGGTGACAGTGATTATGAAGCATGTTAAATCTTGACACTGGAAACAAGTGTTGAAATGGAACTTTCCAACCCTGTATTTTAATATGGATAACGTACAACCTTAAGGACAATCTAAGTAACCTGGAAGTGAGAGTACTTCAGATAGCCTACATTCCTGAAAATGCAGATGAATTACAATGAGCTGGCAGTCCCATTCAGTTTTCCATACTTATAAATTAAGAATCCATTAAGATAATGAGACAAATGGAGCAAGATTAAAGGGACAGAAAGAAGCAAAAGTAAATTACTGCTCTATGTAGTACTTGGGGGAGAGTGAATATAATAAAGTGATAAACAGTATACAAAATACTGTGAATCACTGTCATAAGGTCGTGAATTTACAAGATAGTCACTGTGTACTCTGAGTATTTAAATAGCACCAAGAGCTTTTTCTGTAAAACCAAAAAGTGAATAAAAACACTTAAATACTATCAAAAGAATAATTTCATGGTATAAGCTGACAGACACTAAAAGAGTTATTAATGGTGAAGGATAGGGAAGTAGGGACCATAAAAGAAAATACTAGAAACTGAACAGGGGAAATAGGTTAACCAGTAAACAAATAAGGCAATATGACAAGAAAAACAGGAATGAAAGTTTAAAAGATACTGGCTTAAAGGCAACAAAGATTAATTTGAGGTGTGAATACTGATGGCAAATTCTTAAACATTTAAAAAAAAGTATTTATTAATGTTTGTGAAACATGCCAAACAGCTCTGAATGCTGAAACCGAGATTATTCTTAAATAAATAAAAATAATAATAAGATGGACTTCTAAAAGTACTCTATTCTTTTCTTTTTTAAGATTTTTTAATTTTTAAGTAAAAAATCTCTACACCCAACATAGGGCTCAAACTTACAACCCTGAGATTAAGAACTGCATGCTGGCTCATGCACTGACTGAGCCAGGCAGGTGCCCCTAGTCTATTCTTTAAAAGAAATTTTTTTTACCTTTATTTTATCTTGGGGGGGCATCTGGCTCTTTTGGTAGAATGTGCAACTCTTGATCTCAGGGCTGTGAGTTCGAGCCCCACATTAGGTGTAGAGATTAGTTAAAAATAAAATCTTTAAAAAAATAATAGTAAGTTAAAATTTATTTTTTAATTTTTTTTTTAAAGTTTATTTCTTTATTTGGCAGGGGGAGGGGCAGAGAGAGACTCCCAAGCAGGCTCCACGCTGTCAGCCCGATGTAGGGCTTGATCCCATAAACTGTGAGATCATGACCTGCGCCAAAATCAAGAGTCAGACTTTTAACCAACGGAGTCACCCAGGAGCCCCTAAAGTAAGATTTATTTTATTTTAATTCTAATACAGTTAACATACGGTGTTACGTTAGTTTCAGGTATACAATACAGTGATTCAACACTTCCATATTACTCAGTGCTCATCAAGATAAGTGTACTCTTAATCCCCTTCACCTATTTCACGCATCCCCAGAAATATGGAATGCTTCACAAATTTGTGTGTCATCCTTGCACAGGGGCCATGCTAATCTCTGCATCGTTCCAATTTTTTAGTATATGTGCTGCTGAAGCAAGCACTAAAAATACTCTATTCTATACTAGGAAAATACAAAAACAAAAGGGATAAACCAGAGTTCACTATTCACTACTATTCCTGCAGATGAGAATAAGAACATAAATAAAATTTGGATTCAAATTTTATGAACAAAATCAGGTAGATTAAAATAATACTTGAGAATACTTACATTCAGGGCCTAAACTTACATTTGTTCCCATTATAGATTTGGTTTAAACCACCAGCCTGGTCTTAGAGCCCAAATTAACAACCAATAAAGGAAGTGCTAAATATTCTTGTTGACGGAAAGCCTTTCGGTGATTAATGTATTACAAATTGCTCAAGCCCCAAATCCACTTAGTACCTTCAAATCTTAACAGGGCCAAGACAGTAGAATTTAAAGAAGAGTTAAGTGGATGAAAGCTCTAGCTGCTCAACTTAGAGCACTGGCCATAACACTCTATTTGTGAACTGTTTGTGGCTGTAGTGGTTTGCAAATCAGGAATAGCCTGTATTTTTATGCGTCTTCTCAAGAGTAACACAGAAGTGAATTTATTCTTTCAGTTAATACTTTTAAAATACGGTCTGAAATCTTCTACAGAGGCACCTGGGTGGCTCAGTTGGTTGAGCGTCCAACTTTTGATTTCAGCTCAGGTCATGATCCCCGGGTCGTGGGATCGAGCCCCGTGTCAGGCGCTGTGCTGAGCATGGAGCCTGCTTGGGATTCTCTCTCTCCCTTTGCCCCTCTCTGCTCGTGCTCTCTTTCTCTAAAAATAAAAAAATACAAAACTAAAATCTTCTTTGTCATTAAGTAGATTCTGCCTCCTTAAAATTGTTTGACTTTACCCCTTTTCTCCGTTCCAGTCTTCACAGCCATAGTCCATGTCTTAATTACTCTCTCACATTACTGTAACAGCTTCTTTTTTAAAATTAAAGTTTATTTAGGGGTGCCTGGGTGGCTCAGTCGGTTAAGTGTCTGACTTTGGCTCAGGTCATGATCTCACAGTTCGTGAGTTCGAGCCCTGCATTGGGCTCTGTGATGTCAGTGCTGAGCCCACTTCGGATCCTCAGTCTCCCTCTCTCTCTGCCCCTCCCCTGGCTCACATTCTCTCTCAAAAATCAACAAACACTAAAAAAAAATTAAAGTTTATCTATTTTGAGGGGGGAGGGGCACAGAGAGAGAGGGAGAGTACCAAGCAGGCTTTGCTGTCAGCGCAGAGTCTGACATGGGGCTCGAACTCACAAACTGTGAGATCATGACCAGAGCTGACACCAAGAGCAGACACATAACCGACTGAGCCACCCAGGCGCCCCTACTCTAATAGCTTCTTGACAAAATCTCTTACACTGCATATTCTACTCTGCTTGATGTGTAATATGGTTCCCTCTTGCTTAAAATTGCTCAGTTGATCCCCACTGTCTTTAGAATGGCATGAATCAGACCCATTTGCCTTCCCAAGTTTATCTCCTACTGCTCTTCTCTCCCACTCAAGGATCCAGTGATACCAGTTATCCAGAGATTTCCCAAACCATGCTTTCTCACATGTCTACAACTTTGTTCATGAGGCTATATTTGCCTGCTGCTTGGAATTCCTCTTTTTGCTGCCTTTCATTTAACTTATTCACCTTTCATACCAGACTGGGTTTCATTTATTCATTAAACTTATTTATTCAGCCATTCCTTTGTTCATTTATTCATGAAATTTGCCTCTAAATAGGAACATTCTATATTCACACATTTTGAAACCTAAAGAATACACAGGCCTTAGCGGTGCCTGGCTGGCTCAGTTGGTAGAGAATGGAACTCTTCATCTTGGTATCATGAGCTCAAGCCCCACGTTGGCTGTTGAGGTTACTTAAAAAAATTAAATTAAAACACTACAAGCTTAAAAAAAAAATACAGGTCCTATTTCTGAACGAAGTTCTAGTAGTTACAAATTACAAAATTTAAGATTTTTGTTCATTTGAGCCTTCCTCTCTTGCGTCCTTTAGTTCACGGTTCCCTTGCTCTTTATCTTGTTTTCCTATATGTTTATTATCTGTCCCCCTTGTTTTGTCTTTTACTTCTACACTAATCTGAGTTGAATCATTAAGACTCCATATTTACCTCTTATATTGACATACCACATTCAGCCTTTTTAAAAGTTTATGTTAATGAAACTGACCAGCCTTTAAAATGTTGCACACATAGCATAATACTAAATGAAGGAGTTTTTAACTGAAAACTGAAAAAACTGAAAAGATTTTCAGTTTTTAAGTGAATTTTTTTTCATCAAAGCTTAATCGGGAGGGGTACCTGGGTGACTCAGTCAGTTAAGCACCTGACTTTTGGTTTTGGCTCAGGTCATGATCTCACGGTTTGTGGGTTTGACTCCTAGGTTGGGCTCTGTACTGACAGTGCAGAGTCTGCTTGGGATTCTCTCTCTGCCTCTCCTTCTGCCTCTCCCCCGCTCCAGTACATGCATGCTCTCTCTTTCTCAAAATACATAAAAAACATAAAAAAAAAAAAAAAAAAAAAGCTTAGTTGGGATATTGCAGCGTCAATCAGAAGAGAGGGGTGCCTGGCTGGCTTAGTCAGTAGAGCATGAGACTCTTGATCTTGGGGTCCTGAGTTCAAGCCCCATGTTGGGCCTACAGCTTACTTTAAAAAAAAATTGGGGAACCTGAGTGGCTTAGTCAGTAAAGCGTCCGACTTCAGCTCAGGTCATGATCTCATGGTCTGTTGAGTTTGAGCCCCGCACTGTTCTCTGTGCTGACAGCTCACAGCCTAGAGCCTGTTTCGGGTTCTGTGTCTCCCTCTCTGCTCTTCCCCCACTTGTGCTCTCTCTCTCTCAAAAATAAATAGAAGAGAAAAAGAAAGTTCTAACTTATACGATTATTCTTTTTATTTAAAAATGTTTTTAAGTGTATTTAAACTTAAATAAACTGTCAGCGCAGAGCCCAATACAGAGTTCAATCTCTTGAACGCTGGGATCGTGACCTGAGCAGAAATCAAGAGTGGGACGTTCAACCAACTGAGCCACCCAGGTGCCCCTAAGTCATGTGAGTTTAATGGAATTTATAGCCCAGTGTGTCTGGGCTGGCATATGCCTCTCAACTAAAAGAACCTCAGAGTGTAATGACCATATTGGGTCTCTTTGACTCTGTTCTTGTGGCTTTTTTACCTTTTCATTCCAAATTGTGAGCTATACTGGGCATGCACTGTCATTTCAATAATCCTTCAGGGATAAGATTTTGATTTGGTTGATTTAGGACTGTGCTTGCTATCCATTTTACTTTTGAGTAACTTGATTCTAGCCATGACTTTGATCTTCTCTTTCTTGGACTTTAGTTCCTGCATGATTTCTGCCTTTAATTTCTGTCTATTTCTGTTCTCTAACAAACACTAAATAATTTTTAGAAAGATTCATGAGCATGTTTCAGGGCACTTTTATCATCTTAAGAGAACCTGTACTTTTGTAGATGATTTCAGATCATATTTTAAAAGTATTAACCACGAAGGGCACCTGGGTGGTGCAGTCGGTTGAGTGTCTAGCTTCGGTTCAGGTCATGATCTCGCAGTTCGTGAGTTTGAGCCCCGCTTCAGGCTCTGTGCTAATAGTGCAGAGCCTGGCGCCTGCTTGGGATTCTGTCTCCCTCTTTCTCTGCCCCTCTCCCTTGTATGCACGCTCTCTTTCTCAAAAATAAACAAAACATTTTAAAAAATTTAAAAAAAAGTATTAACTGAAAGAATAAACTCACTTCCGTGTTACTCTTGAGAAGACACATAAGAGACATGTGCTCTGTATAAAAATATAACAGACAATCCTTGATTTGCAAACCACTATACCCACAAACAAATCACAAACATAGGGTTTTATGGCCAGTGCTCTAACTTGAACAGCTAGGGCTTTCATTCACTTAACTTCTTGAAATTCTACTGTCTTGTCCCTGTTAAGATTCAAAGGTACTAAAGTGGATTTGGGGTTTGAGCTCTTTGTAATACATCAAAAATTCTATAGAATAAATAATCTGCTTATTGTTTCACAGAGGTCATAAGAAAAAGAGTCACCAATTACTCTGAAGCAATGCAACTAATAACATCAATAAACTTTTGAAGTCCAACTCACTTGCAAACTGATGCTACATGTACAGTTAATGCTCAGTCATTATAATAAGATCAGTGAATTCCAACTCTGGATAATGAATGTATCTCTTTTGCAATTCAGTTCCATAAAGTATCAAAAAGAGGAGGTAGGGACAGACATATCTACAGCAGTTCTACAGCTAAATGTGTTCTAAGGCAATATATTTCTTCTTCAATTATGTATCAATTAATAAGCATTTTGGTAAGTTTTTTACTCTTTTGCTACTATTTAAACTACAACTATGCAAACAAAGATTAATAAAATGCTTCATCTTCTAACTGTATTTTTGTTTAGATGGCATCATTCTCTCCTATATATTCATACATTTGCAAAACACTAATTTGAATAACATACAAATGAAAATTCTTAGAGCCAGTTAGGGTGGAAACATTGACAAACAAACAAACAAACAAACCTTGTACGTGTTCAGACTCCATTTTCTAACAAGCTCTAACTTTTCCATTGCAGGATTTTTTATTTCATCTGCTAGAATAACTGGTCCACCTTTGGTCTGTGTTCTCTGGCCACCTGCATGATCATAACAAAAGACGAAACACAAACCAGATAAAGACAAGTAAGTAAAAAACCAAACCACTGATGCTTATTCAAGTTAAACTAGTTATGCATTTAAAAATAAAAAGGTTTTGACAAAGTGAAGAACTCAAATTTCCTGGAATCATTGAGAATAATTTCCAAACACTTAAAAAACATTTCTGTCCATTAAATGCAAATGTTATGTGGCTTGTCTTAAAAAAAAAAAAAAAAATGTTGTAACCAAACTTCTTTTCTAAGTAAGCTCTTTACTTCTAGAAAACAAAATTTCGACAATTACTCTTATAGCCTCATGACCCTAAAAAAACTGTGCCAGTAAAAATCTGGAAGGCTATGAACTCTTCACAGTGATCTCCTTTCATCATACTATGAAGAACAGAGCAACAACAGAATGTTACTATAATTTTGGAGGATTTAAAAATATAATCCAAATTTCAAATAGTCATTAAAAATATCTTACCACCAGTATGAAAGGCTAGGCTAAAACAAGGTCTACATTGTACCTCCTTTTTTTCTCAAGAGACCACCCACCCTCCTGCAAAAAGCCATAATTAATACAGTATAAAGCCCTGACAATGTATTGCTACAACAGCTAAGAAATTATGACATAAAAGCAACTCTGCACCTAAATAGTTCCTATAATAAAATGTTTTTCATAGAAAAAAAATAGTTAAATGCTTAAGATACTAATGACTTAGAATAAAAATTTTCATAATTTAAAGAGAACAATGAAATAAGGAAAAGAGAAAAAGTTCTTAAAAATGGTTTTAATCACAGAGTCAGCAAAAATTTCTTTTTTGACTTACTCTTATAGTCAGACCAGCCTTTGCCACAACTTTACCACAACCTCAGATCAAGAACGGCACACAAAATCAAATACATGTAAGATGTACAAAATCCTCATGGAAATAAAATACAGAATGTTGAAGTTTCATATGTTAAAAGAAATATGTACTTCAACTTTTTCCTGTTTGTACAATTGAGCATATTAAAGTACAGAACAAATTCAATGCAAAGAAATGCATTTTTCCCAAGTATTTTTCACTGGCCATAACTGGTAAATTACATATTCTTTTGTTGCAATCTGCAAGCTATTTGTAAGCTGTGGTTGAAAATAGGAAGACACAACATTTTCCACTTGACCCATTCCAAATAATGAACAACCCAATTGTTGAAGGCTCCTTTTTTGTTGAACTGAAAACAGAGTAGAGCTGCAAAGCGGAGAGGATCAAATAAGTGAATCTACATTTTATAGAGCAAAGAAAACACGATTTAAAATGAATCAAATTTTACCATGTTTTTAAATCAAAGGGAATTAAATTTCAGGTTTAAGATAGTTAATAACTTTGAAAAGCCAGAAAGATAGGGATGGCTAGAAAAGATTATTTACATTATTGTTAAAAAAAGGAAAAAAAAAAAAAAAAAAAGAAGCAGCCACCACAAAAGCCAGAATTACACACACACCTAAGAATATAAAGCAAGGGATTATGAAACTGAGTGAATTAGTTTAGTTTCAGAAGTAGCAAGAAGGGCTTTATCCAATCAGTGAGTGCAGAGAATACCTGCAGGAGCAATTAAATCACTTCCTTGTTGAGCCAGACGACTAGCTGCCACCCTGCTAGGAGACATAACAGATGGCAATGGTGGTGCCGGGGAACCTGAAAAGGGTAGACATTTAACTGTGAAAACTCTTTTCCTCCTCCACATGTTGTACACTTTGAATATAGGTTTAATGACATTTCTGTTAAAATACTCAAAAACGAGGATTAAAAATTGGAATTAATATAGTTTGCTTTCTTGCAAGAATGGACTAACAATAAATGGGTGCTACCAGGCTGAGTTCTTGTAGAAACTTTTCATGCAACTGTTTGAAACCAAACAATACACAGAGCTATAAGGAAGAAACTTGGCAAGACCTCGATAATCAGGACTTTACCTGGGTTCTGCTATTTCCAAATCACTTAACAGAATGTGGTTAAAGTTCCATAGTTGAACGATTTAAAGCTTAAGGAAATATTTTGTACATTGTTACTCCTACATTCGAAGGAAAGCTCTTTAAGTAAAAATCCAAAGATATGTAAAAATGTATCAGAATTATAATTAAAATTCACAAAAATGTGAATGAATCACAGCCTTCACAGGAACTATAGCCTAAAATTTTACATCATAAATCCAATAGCACATAGTGTAGATCACTGCTATTCATACTATGGATGCAAGGGACCTATATCAATTATTTCACCTGAAAGGTCATTGAAAATGCAAAAACTCAGGTCCTGCCCTAGACCTACTGAACTAGAATCTGCATTTTCATAAGATCCTTACATGATTTGTATGCATTCTGATGCTTGAGAAGTGCTGATATAGAGTGCTATTATAACTAATCATAAGAATGGAGCTTTTTAAAGCATAGCTGTGACACTCCACCGCATCTACTGGTCATCAGTGGGCATCTGTAAGGTTTTTGTTTTTTGGGTTTTTTTTTTTGACAGTATTAATTTTTTCATTTAATTGTTTTTATTTATTAAACAAATAAAATTTATATATATATTTAAGGTGCACAATGTGATGTTTTGATATATGTATACGCTGTGAAACGATTACCATAAACCAATACACCTATCACTTCTTTTGGTTTCTCTTGTGTGGTAAGAACATTTGAGATCTATTCTATTAGCAAATTTCAAGTTTATAGTACAGTATTATTAACTATAGTCACCATGTTGTGCATTAGGCATCTATAGTTTTTTAAAAGCCACTCAGATTATTCTCTAACTCAACCAAGTTTGAGAACTGAAGGGAAAAAAATAGTATTTTAATCAAACACAACTGAATTTTAAATTCTTAACTCTGTGTTTGAAATTCTGGCTCTACTTACCACATAGTATCAGGAATATGTTAGCAAATTAGTTAATCTCTCTGAGCCTTAGTTATCTACAAAGTGAGAAAACAGACTATCCAACATTGTTGATAATGTCCAGTATTAAACCAAAGAAAACTTATAACTTCAACTGCTTTCTTTATTTTAAAGTCTGAAGGTTGTACATCTTTAAGGGAAGGATAATTGAAAGCTGAAAAATTATTAATGTCCTTCCATATTCAGTTGAAAATATTTTAACATCCATAAGCTTCTTTTATTTCAGCTATACTCTCTCCCAGTTCTCTAGAAATGAATCAAATTTATAATTAAAATTTTCTAATAGGACAGAAATCAAGAACAAATTTCTTTACTTAGAGGTAGTAATAACGTTTTATATTCCTGATATACTAAGATCTGATGGAGAAACAGTCACCCCTTTTAATAATAAGAAAATCTTAAAATGAACTAGATCTAACATTAAAATCCAAACAATAGACCGAAATAGACTAGCATTACCTTTCAAAGTGAGAGATATTTATCTCTTTAAATCTGCCGAACCATAAAATTTAAAACTAGAAGGAATGACAGAAATCAACTAACTCTGACATTAAACCACAGAAGAAAACCCAGAGGGGTTAAAACAGCTTATCAGAGACTCAGATGTTCTGAATTCACACCATAAAATCTCCATTATTAAATTCAATACAGGAAACACTAATCCATAAGTTACTTGTTGAGTTAGAAGGCATTTAAATAGGTTATCCAATCCAACCACCATTTTAAACAAAGACTATCTCTACTCTCCAAGGCACAAAGGTTTCTATTATAGAAGCAAGTGTTAAATAAAAGACAACTACTGTAGTTCCATTTCTTGATGATCCCTGAACAGAGCTCCGTTGTTCTGGTTATTACTGTTTATTAACCTTGCATAAGAAATAATCCCATGACACAAAAGGAGATGTGTATAATATATGCAACAAATGATACAGAACTTTGCAAACTAAGATAGCAAAAGCTATGGTGCCCTGGTAACTGGGTACTTCAGCCTTCTCATTTTACTTTCAAGGGTAATTATCACTTCTCTGTATCTTCAATATTCTCTATCTTCAAATTATCATTTCTATGTAACTTCAACCCTTTAAACCACTAATTTAGATGAAGTTAGCCACTAAAATCATTCACTATCCAATAAAAAATAATTCTTAAAAAGCAAAAATCTTGCTAATGGACTAAATTTCGGGAATTAGCTCCATTTCACTTCAACAACAGAACTCTAGGAATATGAATATATGTATGTAATGATTGATACCCCATTAAAACAAAACTCAGGTACCACGTATACTTCACTCTCATGAGCTTTGATTTATTTATAATTTCCTTGTTATTAATTTTACAATGTATTTGTTAGGTAGATTTCAATAATTGTTGTTAGGCTAAACTTAAGTATCATTTCTCCTAAATTTGCTCTAGAGATGGAAAACTAAATGGTTAATACTTTTCTTGGAGCAACTATTCAAGTAATAAAGTCATTGTTATCATTCAGTCATTTTTCCAGAGAGCTAAAAAAACAGCCCCAACTCCTTTAACGTTTTTTTCATAAGATCTATTTCATAAGTTTTAATCATGTTGCTTTTTCTCATTCCAATTTATCTGTAAATACCTTAAAACAAGTACACTTAGGGGAGCGAGGGTGGCTTGGTAGGGGTTGATTAAGCGTGTGACTTCGGCTCAGGTCCTATCTCATGGTTTGTGGGTTCGAGCCCCATGTCGGGCTCTGTGCTGACAGCTCAGAGCCTGGGGCTTGTTTCGGATTCTGTGTACCCCCCCACCCCTATCCCTCCTGTGCTCTGTCTCTCTCTCTCTCTCAAAAATAAACATTAACAAAACAAAACAAAAATACAAACAAGGGACTTAAAACAACTACAACTTGAGGTGCCTGGGTGATTCAGTGGGTTAAGTGTCCGACTTAGGCTCAGGTCAGTGATCTCACAGTTCATGGGTTTGAGCCGCGTCGGGCTCTGTGCTGACAGCTCAGAGTCTGTAGCCTGCTTCAGATTCTGTGTCTCCCTCTCTCTCTGCCCCTACCTCACTAACACGGTCTCGCTCTGTCGCTCTCTCTCAAAAAAACAAAAACTACAACTTTTTTTTTTTTTTAAGTTTATTTATTTATTTTGAGAGAGACAGAGCACTGGAGAGAGCAGGGGAGGGGCAGAGAGGTGGGGGAGGGAGAGAGAGAATCCCAAACAGGCTCCCCACTATCAGCGCAGAGCCAGATCTTACAAACTGAACCATGAGATCATGACCCGCACTGATATTAAAAGTCAGACACTTAGCCGATTGAGCCACTCAGGTGCCCCAAACAACTACAACTTTCTTTAAAAAAAAAAAAAAAAACCCGGGGCGCCTGGGTGGCGCAGTCGGTTAAGCGTCCGACTTCAGCCAGGTCACGATCTTGCGGTCCGTGAGTTCGAGCCCCGCGTCAGGCTCTGGGCTGATGGCTCAGAGCCTGGAACCTGTTTCGGATTCTGTGTCTCCCTCTCTCTCTGCCCCTCCCCCATTCATGCTCTGTCTCTCTCTGTCCCAAAAATAAATAAACGTTGAAAAAAAAAATTAAAAAAAAAAAAAACAAAACCAAAAAACAAAAACTACAACTTTCTCATAAGTGCTTAATTAATCTGCATATGGTAGAATGATTATCTTTTTAATATACACATCAACAATGTAGTTTATTTTAAAAAATGTTTTAATAAAGTCAATTCAAAGAGACATACATTATTGCCATTATCAGGAAACATATTTTTTATTCCAATCTGAAAGACTAGTATGTATCAATAAGGAAGTGAAACTGATCAGCATTTCCATGCTTACACTCAACAGTTTATAATGGTCAATTTCAATCATTGTATAATATTTTTCTACTTAAGGGAAAAAAGATTAACCCAAACGTCAGTTAAATAATTTCACTGAGAATACTTAAAACACCTTAATAGTAAAAGTATTTTGGGGGGTGCCTGAGTGGCTCAGGTCATGATCTCACAGTTCGCGACTTCAAGCCCGCGTCCGGCTTTATGCTGACAGCGTGGAGCCTGCTTGGGATTCTCCCTCTCTTCTCTCTTTGGCCCTCCCCTTGCTCTCTCTCAAAATAAATAAATGAACATTAAAAAAAAATCTGGGGGGGGGCGCCTGGGTGGCTCAGTCGGTTAAGCATCTGACTTTGGCTCAGGTCATGATCTAGCGGTTTGTGAGTTTGAGCCCTGTGTCGGGCTCTGTGCTGATAGCTCAGAGCCTAGAACCTGTTTCAAATTCTGTGTCTCCCTCTCTCTCTGCCCCTCTCCTGCTTCACGCTCTGTCTCTCTCTGTCTCAAATAAATAAATAAATACATAATAAATAAATAAATAAATAAATAAATAAATAAATAAAGTTATTTATAAAGTATTTTTAAATTCTCTATTGACATTTAAATTTGAAAATTGGTGACTGGTCCAAAACTGGTCACATTACATAAAATAAGCCTTTTATCTTTAAGTACTCATAATTTTAGGCACTCAGTCAACCCTTTCAAAATCAAAGTTATCCCCTTGATAAGAATGCCAGAATGCTACATAATGACCACTGAGATATGGACACATATGCTCCCTTTCTACGGTTTTATATCTCTGAATATAAGGATGAAAAAGGAAAAAAAATCACTTGGTCCATTCACTTCACAGCCTAGAGTAGAGGTTGTTATTCTGGATTCTTCTAAATGCTTATTTTCAGGACCCATTTAGGAAAGAATATATTTCAAAACAGAAGTTGTTTTTCAATAAAGTACTGGCTATTAGTATAATAAAAATATAGAATACTATCATCTACAAGAGGGCTAAGGATTACAAAGATGCCAAGAATTTTTTCATTTTATGAAATTATAATGAAGTATTAAAATATACTTCACTGAACATCAAATATAGCTACTATTTTTAACTACAGCTCTGTCAAGAAAACAATCCATTTTTTACATCCAAATGTTTACATGGTTTTACTTTCACTCATGTGAAAATGAAAAAAACACTTGAGAAAGGTTATCATAGGGAAGAGTATTAAAAGCACATAACTTTTTCCTTTATATACATGAAATGGGTGCAGAAAACAGTTAACATGGCAGGTCTGTTTATCCTTAAAAAGACCAGCTTACAAGATTGGCCCTTGGTTGGCATCTGGAAACTTTTTTTGAGGCGGGGGGGGGGGGGACAAGTCCCTCCATTCCTCGAATGGTTAAGACTGGCTCACTCTGCCTAAACTATTTACACAAACAATGTGGTTTATGCTAAACGCCTGTTTTTCTTCTAGGAGTCTGGAATCTTGGTACATGCTAGGCAGAGGGTGCCTATGCAAGCAATCTCCAATAAAAACCCTGAGCACTCAGTCTTTCCTGAGCTTCCCTGGTTAGCAATGTTTCGTACACGTTGTTACAATCTGCTAGGGGAATTAAGCACATTCAATGACTGCCGACTCATGTCCTGTGTAACTGCACTGGGAGAAGACCCTTGCAAGTTTATGCCCAGTTTCGCCAGACTCTGCCTCAGGCATCCTTTGCCTTTGCTACTTGTGCTTGGTATACTTTCCCTGTAATAATCATAGTCATGACTATGTATGGAGTCCTGTGAGTACTCTTAGCAAATTACTGACTCTGAGGGTGGTTTTGGAGACCTCTTATATGGAATGTAAAATAGGAAAAATAAAAGTTATTTTTCTAATTGCTTTGAAATAGGAAATACGTACTTATACAAAACATTGACTTATTGCTATAAATTTTGTAGTTAAAAGCTAAAATAGTTTAAATCTGCATTTTGGATATAACTTTTTGAGTACTTTAATATTCTAAAACCAATCCTTTAATAATCAGTGAAATTATGCATATTGATTTATTTATATAAAGAAGACTACTAAGACAATTCCTAGATTGTTTAAATTGAAGAGAAACAGATTATGCTTATAAAATCAGTGTTTTGTCACAGAATTAAATGACTTTACTATGGTTTATGAATGAAGGTTGCTTTTGATGCACTTCTCCCATCCTCCACCCCAGCCATCTTTAAAAATACATGGGCTCTTACCTTGAAATGCTCCTGCTTCAATAACCCCCTCTTTGGTACTGTCAAAGCCATGAGATGTAATTTGGGTTTCTGAGAGACCAAGTCCAGCTGGTAATGAACGCTTCAGATCCTTGGCAACATTTGAATAAAAGAGAAAATCTTCATAAAAAATCTCACACCATGTAGCAGTTCAGCATAATGGTGCCCTTTTAATCACATCTTCAACTATCTTTTTCTCTGTATCTGGTATTCTCTCATGCTGTCGTAGCATTCTATAATGATGTATAACCAGCAGCAAATTCAGCAAGATTTGCTATTAAGAGGTATAGTGAATGTCAAATACAAAATATTTGTTATTCTAGAATTAAGCAACAGGCAGATATCAAAATTCAATTTTCAAATTTCTAAGCTACTGATACATCAGAAAAATCATTTTAAAGGACAGAATTAAGATGACTAAAAAGTCACTATTATGTAAAAACTAACTGATGTCTAATACAATCATGAGCCTGGTCAATATAAACAAATTATTCACTTGCGATATTAATTTTCCTTTGATTTCAAGGTTAGCTAGGTAATAAGCAAGGCTTTTTGGATTTCAATCAGGGTGGGGAAAAAGAAATCTTCTGCTATTCATTTTATGTTAAATACTGACATTAGTCAATCCAACTGCAGATTGGCTTATAATTGGAAGCTAGCTGTAACAAATACAATATTCCACATTCAGTCTTACAGTTTAAAAAAAAAGGAGAGAGAGAAAGCCAAGAAATACAGATGACCAAAATTTCTTTATTTCGTCTGGCTTGGATATGAGGAATTACCCAATTTTCATAATCAGTCTATGAATGGATTCCACTGGTTTCCCACGATAATGACAAATGATGCACTAAAACATAAATGTCTTTTGAAATCTTTAATACAGTACCATATCACATATAATGTAGTTATAATTTGAAAACTGAGAACTAACATTTTGAATTTTCTAACTGGCAAAGTCAAAATTTAACAGATACAATCTCTCATAACTGGCATGTTGTTGAGAGGGGTTTTCTTGAGAAGCTCATTAATTTTGTCTAGGCAATTATTTGATTGGTGTGATGGGCCATGAATTAATAAATAATGAGGTCGATTCTCATCTCATCAAACATTTGATTGATCAAATTTATCATTTACCATTTATCAAACAGGTAATTTGACACAAGTAACTGTCCTCTCCTGTGGTACTTTCAACACCTCAGGTAGCTTCAGATACTCCTGATTTTCCTCATACAACATCTGTCATGTTCTATTGTCTCCTTTGCGGATTCCTCCTCATCTCCTCCAAATTCTGGAGCGTCCCAGGGTTCAGTCAGAGGACTTCTTCTCCTATAGTCTCTTCTTGGGTGACTGTATTGATCCTTCTGGCTTTGAAAACCATCTATACATTGACAACTCCCAAATTTAGGTGTCTTACCTGGGCCTCCCTCTTTAACTCCTATATATCTGATCACATACTTTGATTTCAACTTGGATATTAAGTAGGCATTTCAAACTTGATATGTCTCAAACTGACTGATTCCACAGTAAATCCCCAACAGACAAAACAAAATAATGGCATCTTTATTTTCCCACCTTTCAGTTAAACAGCATCTCTACCACCAAAATCTTCGGAGTCATCTTCGACTCTTTCTCTCAAGTCCGTATCCAAACCATTAAGCAGATTCTATCCGATCTACTCTCAAAATACATTCAGGATGAAAGCAATTCTCACCACCTCCACTGCCACAACTCCGGTCTAAGCTAGAATCATATTTCGCCTGGATACTCTGAGAGCCTCTCAACTGGTTTCCCTGCTTCTATCCAAGACACACACCTCTAACTGCACACATCAACCAAAATTAGCCCCTATACAAAAACTCTCCAATAGCCTCCTATCTCACCTAATGTAAAACCCAGACTATTAAATGTTCTCAAGGGATTGCAGGATTTGACTTCATCTCCTACCAGCCTCAGTCTTACAGCCACACAGTTCCTTCAAAAACAATAAACCTATCTTTGTTTCAGGGCCCTGTACTTCTGGTTTTTTTTCCTGAATGCTTTCTTGTACCTGACATCTACAGGGCTTGCTCCTTTAGGTAGAGAGGCTTTCCCCTTTGAGCAACTCTCACAACCTCACACTGGAACTCCCTATTCTGCTTCCTCTATTTTATCCTCCTGAGAGCAGTTATCACTCGGTAACATATTACGTGTATTTGTGTTTATTTTTACCTCCTCTTTCTATATGCTGTAAGTTTCACTAGAACAGGGATGTTGCCTAGTTTGTTTACTGCTGTATTTTTAGCACCTGAAATAGCACCTGGGATGTAGGAGATGTTTAATAAATATTGTCAAATGAATAAATGAATTTGTTGAATGAACTAAAGGACTTGTGACTCAACACCATATAGATTAAGAAGCTGCTACAGCAACAGGTTAACTTTAAAATTTAATTTAATGAGCATCTGCTTCCTCTTGCTGTATGTTAGACTTTCTGGACAAAGAAAAAGGTAAGGTACAGCCCTTGCCTCATTGGAGAGACAAGATATACAAATATTAATGTACAAGTTGAACTTGTCGCCAAAGTAAAGACAACAGGTATCAGAGGAATTAAGAAGAGGCACTCAATCCATGAGAACCAAATAGGGAAAGAGAAAGTTCTGCATGAGCTCTGGAACATAAAGGATTTATTTATTCATTGTCACAACATTTACTGAACACCAATGACAGTCACTGCTCTAGACACTACAGATGGAGCGGTGTAGGAAACAGTCTCTGTCCAAATCTGACTCTCATGGGGGGAGGAAGGAAGACTAGCCCCATAGTAAACAAATAAATGCATGCCGTGTAAGGAGTGCTGTTAAGTAACAAGTAGTAAATCAGTATGTTTCTTTTCAAGGCAGGATAAAAGGGATACAGAGTGACAGGGAAAAGGGTGCTACTTTGGGTTGGGTATTGAGGGAAGGTCTCTCGGGGGTAGTAAAATGTGGGCAGATTCCTCAAAGAAGTGTGAGTGAGTGAGCCATGTGAGTTTTAAGACACAATTCCCTTATCAGATATATGATTTGTAAGTATTTTTCCCCATTCTGTGGGCTGCCTTTTTAGTTTTTTCATGGTGTTCTTTGAAGCATAAAAGTTTTACATTTTTATTAAGTCCAGTTTATCTATTTTTTTCTTTTGTTGCTTGTGCTTTTGGTGTTCTACCTAAGAAACTAAAGTACCTAATTCAAAGTCAGAGAGTTATACCTGTTTTTTCTTCTAAGGATTTTATAGTTTCACCTCTTATATTTAAATCTTTGATCAATTTTGAGGTTCCTTTTTAAAAAAATTTTTTTTCCAACGTTTGTATTTATTTTTGGGACAGAGAGAGACAGAGCATGAACGGGCGAGGGGCAGAGAGAGAGGGAGACACAGAATCGGAAACAGGCTCCAGGCTCCGAGCCATCAGCCCAGAGCCCGACGCGGGGCTCGAACTCACGGACCGCGAGATCGTGACCTGGCTGAAGTCGGACGCTTAACCGACTGCGCCACCCAGGCGCCCCGAGGTTCCTTTTTTTAAAAGAATTTTATGCTTAAGCAATCTCTACAGACCCAACATGGGGCTCAAACTCACAACCCCAAGATCAAGCGTCACACGCTCCACTGAGCCAGGCAGGCGCCCCTGGAATTAATTTTTGAGCATGGTGTGAGGTCCATGTCCAGTTTCATTCTCTGCATATGGATATCCAGTTGTCCTAGCACCATTTGTTGAACACTATCCTCTCCTCACTGAAAATTCCTGGCACCCTTGCTGAAACTCAACTGACTATGAATGTAGAGATCTGTTTCTGTACTCTCAGTTCTGCTCCACTCACCTATGTCTCCTTATGCCAGTCCCAACCTGTTTTGATTATTGTAGCTTTGTAGTAAATTTTAAAACCAGTGAGTCCTAAAAGTCTGTTCACCGTTTTCAAGACCCTTTTAGCTATTCTGGATCCCTTGCATTTACATAGGATCAGTTTGCCAATTTCTACCCCAAACCCCCCCAAATCAAACTAAACCAAACTAAACCAAACCAAGATTCATTAGCAAGACCAAAAGAAACTGTTCGGTAATCCAATGAAAGTGACAGGTCTACCCCCAAATAGAAAACTAATTAACATCAGTTTTACCAGGGACATCTCTTTGAATTGGCCTTAAAAAAAGGTGCCTACTCCAATAATTTGTTATCCAAGCAAAACTAGAACAATTTTTTTTAATTTTAAAAATCTTATTTGTAATCGTTATGGGGACAAACAAAAAATAATAAACATTAAAAAAACAGCACAATAACACAATAATAAATACAAGCAAGCCACAAAGATTTAACCTTGCTTTCTCCACCCTAATTAGAATCCCTCATGGAATTATCTTTTGAATTTTGTACAGCATATTTTAAAGATGTTTATCAAGAGCAAAGACCCTTAAATTACTTTTTAAAGATTGTCACAGTCTCATCAAGAACCAACTATTACTAGAAACATGAAAGACCTGGAAAGATAATTCAGACAGACCAGCTTTCCTATTAAGGGGCTATATGACCCTGGGCAAGTGCTTAAAAACTTTGTTAGTCCCTGTTTGCTCAGCTGTAAAAAGAAGCTAAAAATTACCTCAGAGTTCTATGAAAACTTATGTGAGACAATATAAGCAAAGCACCTCGTACATATTTTTAGGCACTCAGTTAATGTTAGCCATCCCTCTCCCCTACTGCAATCATCTTTATAACTAATTAATGCTATTGCTAATAATTAGAGTGAAAAACATTTCGTGAACACTTCCTATGTGCTAGGAATTGTTCTAATCACTTTAACGTACAAGCAGTCCTCTCTCCGCATGACGGTGCAGGACCGTAAAAATGATCAAGCAATTGGTACTATTACTACTATTTCTCAGATGAAAAAACTGGGACACAAAAATGTGTCATTTAGTTACTAACCAGCAATATAGTTAGGGCTAGGCTTCAAGAAACAATATTAACTGTCATGTAGAGTAAATTTAAAGAGCTACACGCAATTTGTTAGAGACTTAGAATTCATTAGCTCCTATTGTTTTCAAAAAGATTTAAAGAAATACCTTTTAAAAATCACAATTTCAGAATCTGAAGTTTAAACACTAATGCAAATACATTTTCAACTTGTAATTTCCTAATAGCACAAAAGAAATGAGCTCTTTCGTTCCTTTTCCCTTTTACTAATGCCACTTAAAACCTCATCACAGGACAATATTCTTTTCATCTGAATATTGTTTTGAAGAGTACTTAGAATTAAAAAGAAAAATAATTACACTCAGTTTTATCTACTTCTCATTTTTAAACCAAATCTGAGTGTTCATTTCATGGAATAAATTATCGTTCCAGTTTATTTTTTAATATACTAAATCAGCAATTTCTAGGTTTTAAAAAAAAGTTTATTTATTTATTTTTGAGAGAAAGCAGGCACATGTGAGTGGGGGAGGGGCAGAAAGAGAGAATCCCAGGCAGGCAGGCACTGTCAGCACAAGCCGATGCAGGGCTTTAAGTCACAAACCATAAGATCATAACCTGAAGCCGAAATTGAACACTTAGCAGACTGAACCACCCAGATGCCCCCAGTGGTTTCTAATATTTTTAAATATTAATGATCCTTTTATTAATATTTACATTAAAACCAGACGATCTTTTCTCTCTGAAAGACAAATCTATCACTTACAAAATAAATACTGCCAAACTACCAAGACATTTTTTAAACTTTGCAAGTTTGGTCATTAAGCTCAACTATTTTTGGAATGGTTTCCTTGAATGTTGCCTTGCTCAAAGTCTTGACAGCTTTTAGCTCTCGCTAAGAAAATAAGTATCGAGGACATCCCTCAAAATATGAGGAATAAAAAAATGCATGCAAACAAAATAAAAATGGCATACAGTAGGTACAGGACAACTGTGTTTGCTGTATTCTTGGAACTTATCTGAAAGAACATTACTCATTTTAATCATATGTCCTGTCCCAAAGTATTGTGTAAATTCCCAGTAGAGAGATACAGTGTAGTAGTAGTTGGTAAGAGGTTAAACAGTAAACATGATGGATATCTCAGATTACCTAAATTTTCAAGAAGGTACAGGGATGTCTCCCATCTTGTCAGGCATGGCCTCTAGAAGAAACTCCTGGTTGTCTGAAGATATTACATCTCACTCAGACCCCTCCCAATGATCTCCCAGGGGTCCTTTACTCAACAAACAAAAATTCTTCCAGAAAAAACCTTTATGTAAAACAGCTGTAAAATCTGAAAAGCACTAAGGTCTTCCTAAGCCTAAACTGTCACTAACAAAAGGAGCCTAACCAAAAGTGGTACAAATGGGTCCGTTCAGATTCAGAACAGAATTATCATTTTGATAGTTGTCCAGCAGCTGAATGCAACACAAAATAATATGGGTTATGTGAGGGGAATGTATGACTTGTAAGATAACACACGTAAGTATTTTATGTGTTTGTTGACTTGTTTTTGTTTTTTATAAAATACACACTCTTTAGGTAATATAGTTTAGCCTCATAATTCACAAAAACTTAAAATGTGCCTTTACATGATCTTTAATTCTTTTTAAAAGTGTCTTACATAGCTTAATAACTATTCAAATGTCTGCTACTGCATTTACCCCTATGGCTTCCAGAATGTATCTCAGAGACAATGAGCCCACTATAACCAACAACATAAAATCCCTAATTTGCATTTTTATGTCACTGACATTCAATTCAAAGTTTAGGACTTAGCAGAGTCATGCTTAACAAGTACGCAATAAAATGGAATAAACCCAAAGTTAACTTTCTGTTCAAGCACTAGGATAATACTCAGCATTTAATACTTTTTAAAAATAAATTTTCAAACAATTAAGCTGAAACAAAATAGAATGCTTTTGGCAAAAACGTTTCATGTATGTTTCAAGTCCTTCTGAGAGGATACAAAATAGTATCTGTAGTAACAGCTTCCCTAAAGCTGTGAAGGGATGCTAATTTTCCTCCAAAATAACTTGCCTTCATTTTGCATATTTTCACAGAGGTAAGAACAGGAATGAGATTAAAAACATAACTTTAGAATTTATAACTTAGTTTGGTGATCTACTTTTGAACTGAAGTTAGTGCAAAACCAATATATAAAGAACACAAAATGTTTAGCAAACTTGCTCTAAAACACACATCGTTAATAAGATGCACAACACTACAACAGATAAGCAGAACTAGAGACTAATTAATCCTCCTCTCTTCTCAAGAAGGGGAAATCTTGAATAAAGGAGTGATTCTCTGAAGTGTGTACTGTAACCACCAACAATCTGTAAGGATTCTCCAAGTAGTCTATAAATTACGTGAACTCTCTTCTCCCTCAGTTTCCTTACACTACATTCTCCCAATTTTCCTCCATCTACTTCTGTGAAAATGGCTTGGTTTTCCTTACTGCTTCTAGCTTCTCCACAAGAGAAAAGTCTTACATCTAACTTCTCTACTTCCCTTGGCGACCTAACCGATCCATCTCCTGTGTCTCTAGTCTTGGCACCCCTGAAATTCATTCTTCAAGCTGTAGACAGAGATAGCTTTCTTGAATGTGACTCTGTGGGCACCTGGGTGACCCAGCCGGCTAAGTATCTGACTTCGGCTCAGACACGATCTCGTGGTCTCTGAGTTTGAACCCTGCATCGGGCTCTGTACTGACAGGGCAGCGCCTGGAGCCTGTTTCGGATTCTGTGTCTCCCTCTCTCTCTGCCCCTCCCCCCGCTCACCTGTCTCTTTCTGTCCGTCTCTTTCTCTCTCAAAAATAAAAATAAACATTAAAAAATTTTTTTAAAAATGTGAATCTGATTGAGATACTTCCATTTTTATGTCCTTTAGTGCCCCTCCCCCCGTTGCCTTTTAGGTAAAATCCCAAACTCCTCAACATGATTTTAAGGTGTTGCAGGATCTGGTCTCTACTTAACTCTCTAGCCTCATTTCTCACACATCTGGCCCCACAGTCTCCACTTCAACAACAGCAAATTTTCAATTCTGCAGTTTTACACACTTTTCAGCTCATTCTAGTTGCCTCTGATGGGAACACCCTTCACTTTTCATTTGGCCAGCTCATCCTTCAGATTCAGCTTGCCTAGCAATTCCTCAGGTAATCTTCCCATACTCTTCCTATCAGTTCTCAGACCATGCTATACTTGGACTAGTATATTACTTTTCACATGATATTAAAATTAATTTGTGGGGGTGCCTGGGTGGCTCAACTGGTTGAGCACCTGACTCTTGATTTCGGCTCAGGTCACAATGTCATGGTTCGTGGGATGAAGTCCATGTTGGGCTCTGCCCTGACAGTGCAAAGCCTGCTTGGGATTCTCTCTCCCTCTCTCTGCCCCTCCCCATCTTGCATGACCGCACACGTGCGCGCTCTCTTTCTCAAAATAAACATTAAAGGAATAAAATTAATTTGTAAATTAATTAATTTCTATATTCTCTCTTCCTGCAGACTGTAAAAGCTTTCTAAAGATCAGGATGCTTATCTATCTTGTTCCCCTTTAGTATTCATTCCTAGCGGCTAGTAGACTTAACACCAATATATTCATTTACTAGCAATTTTCTCAATTTATGCATCTTATCTCATCCCTCAAAATGTATAAAACCTTCCAAAACATTTACATAATTTTTAAAGAAACAAATTGAAAAATTTCTGTGAAATGTTCTATGAATTTTGGTAATTTAAAATCCCCTTTGTTGTTTTTAACAGCTGCCTATAAAGAGTATCCACCAGAAGCAAAGCTATTATTCGAACAGATCTCCACATCCCAATCCTACTATAAACATATTTCAACATCCTTAACATCTTCATAGTGGCCTCTCTGCCTCTCCACGATTACTTCAAGTCAAAGCTGATTATTCTCCAACATGCTACTTATCAAGTGAGTAAAAGGCAGGGTTAGCATTTTCTCAGCTTTCTGCTGGTACTTCTAAACTACCAGTTCTCAAACTTTAGTTTGCGTAAGAACCACGTGAGACCGTATTAAAATTCAGATTCTTCTCAGCTGTCCATTGTGATCTCATGATGTTGGAGTGCGAAGTCCAGGCACCAGAATTTCAAACAAATAAGCCACGTGATTCTGATGCAGGTAATTCTTTGTCTACATTTTGAGGAACTCTGTTACGTAGAACAGTTTTTCCATACTTGTGTAATACACGGACTCCCATCCCGCATTTCCTGTGGGCCACACTACCTCATTGCCCTCTTATCCACCTTAACATTGTCATCTATCTTCTTTCTAGTTAATCCCAAATATTTATTGAGGGCCTTCTGCTCTATCCTTAATTCTCACCATTATTCTCGGTGTTCCCAACCTTTTGCATGCCATTGGGCAGTTTCAGAAAATGCAATGATTCCTTGTTCAGTCTGCAATTCTTTCCAAACTGAAATATAAGGTCCAAGCTGAGTTTTCATAGCTCATCAAAAAAACAATGTATAATGTCACGGTATGTAGTCTGTTGCTTAACTTTTTTTAATACAAAGTATCAATTACTTAAAATGAAATAAAATCTATTGCATGAGCTTGCCTACCTATGTTGATACAGAATAATGGGTTGTAGTATTAACAATCTGTCAAAGTGTATGATTTTTTTTTCCCTTAGTATACTTGTAGGAAGCCTGAAGTTGGTAGTTTGATACAGGTTTGGTAATCTGTAGGGGACAAAGGGCCAAAAAAAGTGTGAGGACAAATAAAAGATCTACTAGACTAACGCAGTAACTCCAACCTACTCTTCTGTCTCAGATTGCAGTAACCTCTACATCTCTAATGCCTTTCATCCTTCATGCCCCATTTTACTTCAGCCACCAGAACTCCCACGGCCACTCTTGGGAACTTGCCATCACTCAGGAAGCAACACGTCTGGAATTTTAAGTCTAATAACTCTCTTTGTGGTCACAAGCTCCTGTATCTGTTATTCCACTTGATCAAGTTAGCAAACATGACTCATCCATTTTCTCCATTTTACACACACATATACAATTCTCAGTCTCCTCTCTCTCTCTCTCCTCTCTCATTCATTCCACAAACATTTAACAAGAACTTACAGAATTACTATCTTTTGATGGTTTACTGCCTACCTCCTTGACCTCATCCCCATCCCCAAGTCCCCTTAGTCTAGATTCTAAGTAGTAATGAAGTCTGGTAAGAATGAAATCACATACCAGCTTGCACCAAGGGAATGCTGAATTCATTCAAAGGCTTATCACCGTGGGAATATTTATACGCATCTACATTCAAAACAATTCCTTCTAGAAATAAAAAAAAAATATGACAGCATTTGCTTATAAACAGAGGCAGAATCTATCTTCTAGGCACAATATGTCATAATTAAGAAAGATAGGCTTCAGCCTCTCATTAAAAATTATATTTATTCATATTTTTTCAATAGAAATCCCAATCTAGAGTTAATTTAATAGACTTCTATATAATGCACATACTTTAAAACTTAATTTGTGGCAATAGTACTAAGAATATATTCAATACTTTAATATTTTGAAGTAAATATTAAAATGAATCTAGGGGCGCCTGGGTGGCTCAGTCAGTTAAGCGTCTGACTTGGGCTCAGGTCATGATCTCACCGTTTGTGGGTTTGAGCCCCATGCCAGGCTCTGTGCTGACAGCTGAGCCTGGAGCCTGCTTTGGATTCTGTGTCTCCCTCTCTCTCTGCCCCTCCCTGCTCATGCTCTGTCTCTCTCTCTTTCTCTCTCTCAAAAAATAATAAAAAGCATTAAAAAAATTTAAAAAAATGAATCTAGATTTGCATGGGTTAAACGATCCTTGAAAAATATTTGCCATACTTCTAAAAGGGTCCAAGCTATACATTTGGTAAAAATTGGTCTTTGGAGAAAGTCTCCATCGAATCAATGTTGCCACTGACAGAACTCCTAAATTTTTCAGATGTGAGTAATGCAGAAATGTTATACTGAATAGTATATAGCACGGAGACAAATGGTCATCATATGCTATTCAAACTCTAGTGTAGGATGGCTGAAGTAGAAAACATGTTAAATTTTAAGTCTTTATACTGGAATCACTTCCTTTATTGAGCAACTACTGTGAATCATAAACTGTGCTGTGTGCACACAAGCTGCCCTAAAGGTGATTTCAATCTCTTAGGAAAAACAGATAAGTAAATGGACAGTTACAACACTGAGGGGAGGGGAGGAAATCTATCCAAAACAGTGTTCTGACAACTCCTATTCTTATATTCCTTTCCAAATCTTCTCCAGACTGCTAGAGTTCACTGTCCAGACTGATATGTACAGGGGAATGGAAAAAGTACTTAGTTCAATAAAAGCATTAAAGAGTGAAACAACAATAACAAAGACCACATACACAAAACTTCAACAACAACAACAACAACAAGTACAACAACAGCGATGATGCATGTTGGGAAATTAAGGACACAAGATGGATAGATCAAGTCCAAAAGCAGTACATCTTCCACAAAAGTCTAGAAACATGTTTCTAGTCCTGGCTTTAACATGTGTTTATTCATTTACTCATTTATTCACCAAACATTTAAATGAAAGCCTCAATTATCTATTATGTGGCAGCACTGTAGATAAGGTAATGAATGGAAACATTTTTGCCCTCACCTTCCTTACAATCAAATCACACAAGCCTTTGGTACAGCCAGGTAATCTGGGTAATTCCATCACAACCTCAAGGGCCCTTTTCCTCAACTGTAAAATAAAGCAGTGGAACTCAGGGATCTCTAAACTAAAATCCTGTGATTTAACTCAAAACTTGTAGACCGGGGGTTTTTAAGACCCAGGAAACTAAGGATCCATAGGCAGGCTTCAGTTTAGGGAGTCCTAAACTCCCTAGAACTAAATGCAAAATTTGGTAGTTTTGTATATATGTACATTTTTCTTGAGGAAAAGGTCCATAGGTGGAAAAACTGAAATTATGGATTTTAGTTTTGGGCCAACCACAGAAAAAATTTTGTTTCAGTGATATATACTAAGGTAGTTTCCCTATCTGCCAAGTATAACTTAATTAACAAGAAATTTCAACTACACGGAACTGATATTTGCTTCTTCTCTTTAATTCATGGCATGAATTTCACAATTTTAATATTTTGACCAGCACTTTAACAGATTTATAAATAATATGCAGTTTACAACTCAAAGAATAATTTGTATTCTTCAGAGATTAAACTTTACTAATCTTTAAAAAGGAATTTTTATTTAGAAAAAAATATTTTTGCTGTAAAAAACTGTGATGATACTAAGATTCTTATTCTATCCTCTCTAAATCATTGTTGCTCCTTGTCTTAAGAAAAAGAGTAATAAACCTCAAAATATTAACATATGTCAAGTTGCTACCAGGGGATTTCTAGGACCAGTTCTTTCATTATAACCTCTATTAGAATGTGAATGCTAAGTTAGAGTCTAACCAGGGCCTCTTGTAGGACAGACTAAGAGGGGAAACCAAATGAAAAATGAAACCTCTGCAATGAGACACAAAAGCCAGGACAGAAACATTTAGTTTCACTGCCTGTGCCACAGTGACACCAACTGGTCAGCCAGGATACAACAACTTAAACCACCATCTTAATTTTATACAAGACTGTATTTTTTAGAGTACATCATGCAGTTAAGTTTTAAATAAAAACCAGTATTTGGGGCACCTGGGTGGCTCAGTCGGTTAAGCATCCGACTTCAGCTCAGGTCATGATCTCATGGTTCGTGGGTTCGAGCCCCGTGTCAGGCTCTGTGCTGACACCTCACAGCCTGGATCCTGCTTCTGATTCTGTGTCTCCCTCTCTCTTTGCCCCCTCTCCTGCTCACGCTCTGTCTCTCTCTGTCTCTCAAAAATAAATAAACGTAAATAAAAACCAGTATATGATTTTAAACAACAAACAGGTGTAAAAGGAAGATGTATATAAGTAAAATACTTGAGCAAACTCTGGTTATTATCCAGTTTAACATGAGAACTCTTTACTAGTCTATAAAATACAGTCTAACGCTAAACAATACATTTTAACACTTATTTTCCATATGAATTTTCATCAGTAATAAAATATAAACATGAATTTCAGGCTAAATGCAATTTCCCTTTTATTTCTCAGGAAAACAAAGGAGTATGCTAAAACTGAAGTAAACATATGCCTAAAAGATCTTGAGTATAATTTATTCAAAATGGTCAAAAGTTGCTTTTGAAACATTATTTTCACTTGTGGTGAAAGGAATCACACAGCCAATTTCATTTTAATTCAACATATCAAATAAGAGACTCCTGTGATACATATATTTTTAATAAGAGCAGATACAGAAATTTTATCATGTTGAATTTCTTTAGGGAGGTGAAGTGGGGTATACTACTTGAAGTAGATATTGTTTATTTCTAAATTATTTATTTTTAAAATATTTATTTATTTTTGAGAGAGGAAGAGATAGAGCAGAGAGGGCCAGAGAGAGAGGGCCAGAGGATCTGAAGCAGGCTCTGTGCTGACAGCACAGAGCCTGATGCGGGGTTCGAACCCACGAACCGTGAGATCATGACCTGAGCTGAAGTCGGACACGTAACCAACTGAGCACTTTTATTTTTTATTTTTAGATAGAGAAAGACTGCATGTGAGCGGGGAAGAGGGGGAGGGAAGGAAGGGAGGGAGGGAGGGAGAGAGAGAGAATGAATCTCAAGCAGGCTCCACACTCAATGTGGAGCCCAATGCAGGGCTCGACCTCCCAACCCTGGGATCATGACCTAAGCCGAAGTCAAGAGTTGGACACTCAACTGACTGAGCCACCTGGGTGCTCCAGGTTAACTGCTTCTTGAGGAGCCTTTCCCAGGTAAAGTTCACATCCAATAAAAGGAGGCCTCCAGGAGAACATCTTTTTTTCTTCTTTTACCACCCAAGAGAAGTGAAATAACACTGCAGGAAAATGTCCAAAAAGAATTTGACACAAAGCAGCAAGTCAATTGGCTTTGACTGCATAAGCAAAGAGCTTATAGAGATATTTGAAGGTTTAAATCACTTCACTCTAGTAAGACTCTATTTTTTTTCAGTGCTACTCAAAGGCAAATAAGGTTAAGTGAAGAGTCATGAATAAGTTTAAGTATAAGGCAACCCAGAAAAAGAACAGAGCTGGAGGAATTACCCACCAGCTATTAAGGTTAAAGATAATATTTGTTCCAGACTTAATTAGTGTAGTAATTAAGTAACATAGTGTGGTATTATTGTAAAGAAAGACAAAAAGACAAAGAAATAAAACAGAGTCCAGAGACAGCCCCACACATATATGGCCACCTGATTGACAGCAAAAGCTCCCAGTGGAGAAAGGACAGTCTTTTCAATAAACAGTGAATAGCAGTGAGATACTCATGAGGAAAAAAAAAATGAACCTTGGCACCTGCATCACACTACACAAAAATTTAATTCAAGATGAATCACAGAGCTAAGTGTGAGAAGCAAAACAAAAAAACTTTCGGGAGCGTCTGGGTGGCTCAGTTGGTTAAGCATCTGACTCTTGATCTCAGCTAAGGTCATGGTCTCAAGGTTTGTGAGTTTGAGCCCTGCGTCGGGTTCTGTGCTGACAGCTAAGAGCCTGCTTGGGATTCTTTCTCTCTCTCTCTCTCTTTGTTTCTCCCCCACGTGCACCCTCTCTCTCTCAAAATAAATAAATAAACTTAAAAAAAAACCTTTTAGAAGAAAACAGTATCTTCATGATACTGGGATAGGCCAAGATTTCTCAAAAGGGGCACAAAAATCACTAAAATGACACAGATAAATTTGACTTCATTAAAATTAGCAACTTTTGTTCATCAAAAGATACCATTAATAGAGTACAAAAGCAAGCTACTGACTAGAACAAAATACGTGAAATACACATATTCAAACAAATGACTTATATCCAGAATAAAGAACTCCTGTAAAAAAATTAGAAAAAGGCACACGCCCAATAGAAAAATGGGCAAAAGGCTTGAAAAAGGATTTCATGCAAGATAATATCCAAATGATCAATAAGAATATGAAAATACACTTAACATCATTAGTCATTAGAGAGATGAATATTATGCTTCCACCAGAATCGCTAAAATTAAATGGCATGACAATACTAAGAATTGGTAAGGACGTGTAATAACTAGAACTCTTACCTGCTGCTGGAACCACTTTGGCAAGTTAGTTGACAGTATCTACCAAAGCCAAACATCATGTATCTAGCAATTCCACACTAGGGTATATACCCAATAGAAATAGGTGATTACGTACACCAAAAGACTTGCACCAGAATGGTCACGACAGCTTTATTCATAATAGCCACAGACTGGAAACCTAGGTATCCATCAACTGAAGAATGGATATACAAAATTGTGACATATTAACAGAATGAAAAACTACAGCACAGTGAAAAAGAATGAAATACTGCCATAAACAACAGTACTGAATAAACTTCACAGGAATAACACTGAGTGAAGCCAGTCAAAAAAGAGTACATACTGTAAGATTCCATTTATTTGTAGTTCAGGAATAGTCCAAAGCAATCTGTGATGCTAAAGTCAGAGTAGCAGTGATTATTCTGGGAGACAGGGCAGTGTACTGCCTTGAAGGGGGCAAAACGGGGCCAGTTAAAGTCCTGGAAATGTTCTACATCTTGATGTGTGTGGTGCTTCCATTGAGCTGTATACTTAACATCTGTGTTTTACTGTGCGTAAGTGGTAGCTCAAAAGAGAACAAAACCAACAGAAAAGAAAAAGAAACAGGCTTAAGGTGGCAGGTGAATATCCAAAACAATGCAGCATTTGTATGTACTGCATTTTCTTGGACTAAAGTCATTAGACTGTTTATTAGAACATCAACTCCCTGATGGCAGTATTTTTGTCATTTTTATTCACTACCATATCCACAGTGTGATACACAGCAGATACTCGATACACAGCAGATACTCGATAACTATCTGCAGAATAAGTTTGCAAAAGGACTGTTACCAAAATTAAATGAAGCAATCATTAACTAAAATCTTGGTATAATGAGTTATTTGAATTAACAGAAGTTTATAAAGTAATTGCTAGAGTCTAATGATGGTAACGTGATTAGCTTATTATGCAGGTGTGTCTTAGTATTTTCCAACACAAGAAAGACTAAAACCTGAAGTGAAAATTTCCTTTGTGTGCCCAGAATTTAAAGAGTCTCTATTCTGTGAGTTCCTCTATTTTAAGGCCACAGGTACATAGACACCAAATTAAAGCACTCACAATTAAAATAACCCTCAAGTTTGAAGACACATTCATTCCTTCCAAAAAACTGTGAAGGCAAAAATAAGTGAAATTCAGTGGAATTTACTAAAATCAATTAAAACAATCTAAAACAGTGGTTCTCAACCAGAGGTGAGTTTCTCCTCCCACCAGGGGTCATTCGGCAATGTCTGGAGACATTTTTGCTTGTCACAACAGAAGGAAGAGGCCAGGGATGTCGCTAACCATCCTACATGCAGAGGCCAATCCTCTACAACAAGGAATTTATCTGACCCAAAATGTCAAATTATGTTAAAATAAAGGATTTTATTCTTCAGCATATGAAAAAGAGTCCTATTTAAACTATAAAATAATTTGGGGCGCCTGCGTGGCTCGGTAGGTTGAGTGTGACTTCGGCTCAGGTCATGATCTTGCAGTCCGGAGGTTCGAGCCCCACATCGGGCTCTGTGCTGACAGCTCAGAGCCCAGAGCCTGCTTTGGATTCTGTTGTCTCCCTCTCTCTCTGTCTCTCTCCCGGTTCATGCCCAGTCTCTCTCTCTCTTTCTCTCTCTCTCTCTCAAAAACAAACATTAAAGAAATTTATTTTAAAAAATTAAATTAAAAAAACCTATAAAATAATCCATTTCTTTCAACTATTCCTTTTTCAAAAATATGAACATTATATTTTTAAAGTTGTACACGTATCAAATGTCATAAAAAGGGGTATTTATTGTAAATATATCCAGAAATAATAACCATCACTACCATTTCTAGGACTATCCTAGGCATATTATTTATTTTATCTCATTTAATATCAATATCCCCATGAAAGTAAGATTCTCATTTATAGAGATCATAAAACAAAAACTAGAAGAGATTAAACACCTGCCCAAGGTTACACTGCTAGAAATGACATAGCTAAAATGTGCACCCAAGTTATCTTCAAACCCATGGTGTTTCCGTTAAAATGCATTAAATTTCAATTTCAAATGAGAGGCAGATCAAAATTGAAAGCACTGCAACTTTCATTTTCCATCAAGTCAAGTATGCCACTTTAGAAAGTAAATGGCAAAGTCAGGAGAAGCCTACTTAGGAAATATGTACTAAAGACACACAGAAAAGAGATTACTGCCAATTTTTGAAAGGGTAATCTATAGTTAGTATTTTTTCTTATCACAAATATTAAATAGTTTCATAAAGTCATATACCAAAATCATCAGATATACTTTGTTCCAGTCATGTAACAGAACTACTGATGATAACATCAAGGCATGAATGCTTACTGGCTAGGAGCTTAACCTTGACAAATCACGAACATAACCCACCTAGTCACCCCTACGTGGTAACATTAGGTTCCTAACACTTCAGCCAATCTAAGAAAATATTCCTAAATTAAATTCTATTACTTTCATCTGATAGGCTTATCGTGGTCCTCTGTATCAACAGAAAGGAAAATATTCTTACCCTATTAAAGCCATGTTCATGAGAGTCATCAACTTCTCCATTACTAGTCACTGGAATTTCTGCTGCTGAATTTTTGGGAGATTCTTGAGCCATGCTAGACTCCTAAAACAAAACAAAACAAAACAAAACAAAACAAAACAAAACAAAACAAGAAACAGCTGTAAATAGCACCAAATCATAAGAGGCAAATATTCAAAAGATTGTTAATGTTTATAGCACTTAAAAGCCATCATTATAGCATTAAAAAAAATAATTACAACCTAACTAACACATAATAAATATGATATTAATATAATAAAAATGTACCCGGCTTTTAAAACTGGAGTCAACTTAAACTTCTTATTTAAGAACAAGTTACTTGCAGATCCCAGGGGGCAATAATAAATTGCCTCATAAACGGTATTATGATAAGGCTACCAGTTACAACTGAAAAAAATATCACAGAAAGCCACACTTCATTATTAATTCAACTACAGCAGCTCCACTTTTCCTGTTGTACATAATGGGCTTCTCAGCCAGCTTTTGTTTAAAGAGTTTCCCTGATACAACAAAATGTTTAAATCTGTACACTAGGAGAATTAAAATTTTACATTCTGGCTTTACTGTTCTAACAGTCAAATAATGTTTAAAAATACATTCCTTAATTTTATAAGCACATTTTCTATAAAATATAAATTTCTTTCAGGAACTTAATATAGTTAATCGGTAACAGAAAGTCAATTCTGGTTAATAAAAACTTTTTTTGCTCCAATCCTATGTGATTTAAGAAACATACGTGGCTACAAGATAAAATGAGAATTTTATACCTGTAAAGAGTCTTAAAAATTATCTAGTTTCCCTCACTTTAAAAACTTCAGAGTAAATAACTAAACCATTGATTCCACTTTTCACAGAGAACAGGTATCCCTCATCCCTCTCTTCTCCTTGCCTCCCTTCCCTTTTAAACCAGTAATGGCTTTAAAAGCATTACATGCACATACACTCACACTTATAACAACAGTGCCCACTAGAATAAAACACGTTAGGTACACAATTGATACCTAACATTGTATGTTCTAACACTCAGACTTGAATCCTGCTACCCCTGATTCTGCACTGCACAGAATTACCAAAACCAAACCAAATAACTAAAATGTGTGTGTGTGTTTAATTTACAGAACTGAATCTTACTGCCAAGAGCATAAGAGGTTCTTTGATTTTCTCTGAAAGTATTGTTTTTAAGATTAAAATAACTAAGAGAGTGTTGTCATATCTAGCTCGTGCATTACTAATTTTTAAGGGGTTAAGGAAAGGTTCAAGGCCAGAAAACTTTATTTAAGAAAAAAAAAAAAAACACTTTTATTTTTAAGTAGGCTTCACACCCAGCGCAGAGCCCAACACAGGGCTTGAACTCACGACCCCAAGATCAAGACCTGATCCGAGATCAAGAGTCAGACGCCTAACTGACTGAGCTACCCAGGCACACCAAGGCCAGAAAACTTAAAAAAAAAATTGCACTGAACTTTTATAATTAGGTAAGTTATACTACTAAAAGCAAGTATGAATGCAAATTGGTTTGTGGTCTAGTCTCTACTTCCATGAAATATAAAAAGGCCTAATTAAAATACTGAATGACACCCAACAATACTTTTCATATAGTGTGTATATCATTAAGTATGTGAGACAGAAGATACTGTCAAATATATAAGGTAGGACTTAAACGAATCTATTGATAACACTATACAGATCAGCAATTCTCAAACTTTTTGGGCTCAAGACACCTTTACATTCTTCTTTTTATTTTAATGTTTATTTTTGAGAGAGAGAGAGAGCAAGCAGGGGAGGGGCAGAGAGAGAGAGAGAGAGAGAGAGAGAGAGAGAGAGAGAGAGAGAAAGGGAGACAGAATCTGACGCAGGCTCCAGGCTCTGAGCTGTCAGCACAGCCTCTGACTTAAGGAGCTTGAACCCTTAATATGTGAGATCATGACCTGAGCCTAAGTCGGATACTCAACTGACTGAACCACCCAGGCACCCCTAGACCCATTTACATTCTTAAAAATCATTAAGTATCCCCAAAAGCTTTTATTTATATGGGTTATATCTATCAATGTTTACTGTATTAGAAAGTAATGCTGTAAATTAAAAAAGCTAATTATTAATCCATTTTAAAGTAATAATACAGGGGTGCCTGCATGGCTCAGTTGGTTGAGCATCCAAATCCTGATTTCAGCTCAGGTCATGATCCTGGCGTTGTGGGACTGAGCCCTGCATTAGGCTCTGTGCTAAGATGGAGCCTGCTTAGAATTCTCTCTCCCTCTCTCCCTCTCCCCAGCTTGCACTCTTTCTCTCTCTCTAAAAAAAAAAAAAAAAAAAAAGTAATAATTATATACACATGTTAACATAAATTCTTAATATGAAAATAATTATACTTAAAGCAACAAAAACTTAGAACAGTAGCACTGTTACATGGTTTTGCAAATTTCTGAATTCTTCTGCCTTTATGAGAAGACAGCTGGACTCTTCTATCTATTCCCACATTCAATCTGTTGCAGTATGTTGTTTTGGTAGAAGTATATGAAGAAAACATGGCTTATGTGGCTACTGTCTTTTCAAATAATTGTGGATATACTTTTTTGATACTGTATCAAAACTTGACAAGTGGTCAATTTAAAAAAAAATTTATTATGTTTATTTATTTTGAGAGAGAAGGAGAGAAAAAGAGAGACAAAGTGAGAGCAGGGGAGGGGCAGAGACAGAGGGAGACACAGAATCCAAAGTAGGCTCCAGGCTCCGAGCTATCAGCACAGAGCCCAATGCGGGGCTCCAATCCACAAGCCGTGAGATCATGACCTGAGCCAAGGTCAGACGCTTAACCGACTAAGCCACCCAGGCGCCCCAGCAAGTGGTCCTGTCTTAAAAGTTAACTACAATGTGGAATATAAAAGCATGATACCATAATGATGAACATCTTTCATAATCTATAGCATTAAAATCCATCGGTCTACCCTGTACTTTGAATGTGTCTTTCACATATGCATGATTTGGTACCATCATGCATTGGTCATTTAGAAAACATTGGTTTGATGACTTATACATATCATCCAAATATTGACACAGTTCCTTATATAATAAAAAGTCTTACTTTTATATCTGATTTTTATCAAAAACAGTCTTTGGATTCAAATTTTCCAAAATTCTAATTTTTGCTGGAAAACTTGAATTTGACCGCTGGCAAAAAATAATGTCCATTATTTTACTTACAGTAACAGGTTTTCCAAAAGTATGTCTCCTAAATAACCAAGTCTGAATATAGCCACAGTTTGCTTCTGCAGTTAGTTCAGCTACCCTTGTCATGCAGCAAGAGTGCTTTATACATACTTCCCATTTTGTCCCACAGAATGTTAAAAAGGCTTAATAAGATTGAAAACTTTTACTGCTTCACTAGACATTCTTAAGTGAAGTTGGTAATTAAAAAAAATTTTTTTTAATGTTTATTTATTTTTGAGAGACAGAGTGTCAGTAGGGGAGGGGCAGAGAGACACAGAGAGAAAGACACAGAATCTGAAGATGCTCCAGGCTCTGAGCTGTCAGCACAGAGCCCGACATGGGGCTCGAACTCACAAGCCGTGAGATCATGACCTGCGCCGAAGTCGGACGCTTAACTGACTGAGCCACCTAGGTGCCCTGGTAATTTTTTTTAAATGCAAGTACATAATGGTCTAGAATATGACTACTCCTACAGCTTGGGACAACCACCTTGATTCCTGCTAAGACACCAGCAGTTTTATTTACCTATTCTTGTGCACCATCAGTGCAAACGACACAACAATGAAAAATGCAAACAATTCAAATGTCTTCTCAGTAACGTTTCAAAGTTTTACCTTGTAGACTCCCTGGAATATTCCTGGGGACCTCTAGGGCCTCCAAGCCACACTTTGAAAAACACTGGTGTAGACAAATTTACCCAACATTTAGTGAAGGCTTGTTATGTGTGAGGCATTCTTACTAAATTCTAGAGAATATAAAAAACAAATAAGGTAGTCACTGCTCTGGGGAAAAGCACCACTGATTTAGTTTGGAAGCCCAACTAGACTCTTTAATAAATACCTAGAACAGCAAGCGTGTGCCCCTCTTTCTTTAGGACGCTCTAATACCAAACCTACCGGAATAGTTACGGATAACATAAATCCTAGGGTCATTCTAGGCCAAATCTCTATTTCTTGGCAGCTCCAGAAATGCTCTGCTTCCCGTAGATCCTCATTTATGTTACATTCTACTCATTACACAAACCTTTTTATCACAATAAATCTTATACCTAATAATGTTTATACTATCTGGCACAAAAATGGACTATCTCTACATCCTTGTATCCCTGTTTGTATTCCTAGGGCAAAAGAACAAAGATCTGAGTGAATAAAGAAAGGTGCTTGAGGATGGAGACACTCTTAGCCATATCTGTGTGCTCAGAGATTAGCCCAGGATTTGGCAAGCAAAAGGTTCTCAATAAATGTTTATTGAACGGCAAGGAGTGCCATGAGTTACACCGAAAGTCAGATTTGGAGTTGGGAAGGTGTTAAAATAATCATTCTGCATTTGTGCTCCACATCCACTCTCTCCTTTGTCCCACCCAAGGAGTACAGAATAACACATTTGTTACTTCTAGTGGATATCACTGTAGTAAAACAAACCAGGGGGAAACGTGTGGAATAGAAAAAAAAGTTAATTATCAATATTTCAAAATTAGTGCACTTTAATTATTTTGAGACAGTTATAATGAAAGACTAAAATGTCAAACAGAAATACTATTTGGTTAGGCCAATGAAAAAAGAACTTTCAAAATAATGCAAAATCCTTACACATTTAAACATTAATAATTTAATTAAACATTAAAACATTTACCAAAAAACTTATTTCCTTGCATTCCTAAATATATTATAAAAACTACTGATTTTTAAATTTATTTTTAATTATTTTATTTTAGAGACAGAGACAAAATCCCAAGCGGGATCCATGCTCTGCACGGAGCCCAACATGGGGCTCAATCCCATGACCCTGGCATCATGACCTGAGCCAAAATCAAGAGAGGCTCAACTGACTGTGCCACCTTAGGTGCCCCCCCAAATACTGATTTTTTTAAAAAGTCTTATTTCAGAGTTCATCTTATCACAGACTTCAAACAAGTGAGGAATCAGTAAAACCAAATCTTACTTAAGGCTTGCAAGTAAAGGAAAAAATAAATTAGAGAAGATTCCAAAAGTTTAAAAAGGGAAAGCAAAACTCTTCCACTTTAGAGGGGATTCCAAGGGAGTCTCTGAAATAGATGTGAAAGAGAAGTTTGCATTCAGACAAGTACTGGAGAGATCTCCAGTAAAGTACTTCAGTAGAGGCCAGTAAGACTGGATAGAACAGCAATGCTATTGTAGCATTATATGTGTTGGCCAATACCACAGGGAGTGCTGAAGCTGAGATGGCTCTTTACAGTTGTCCAAATTAAGGCAAGGCGGCCAGGCCCTTCTACCCCCACATCTCTACCACTAGGTGCAGGCTATCCTCTAGGGGTATAACCATGGACAAGGCAACTGTCATTGGCAGAGGCAATTCCTGGGAAGACTCAGCTATGAGCCCTCAGCAAGCAATACTCTTGGAATGAGGGCTTTAGTTCCAAAGGGAGTAAATGGACTACGCACCACAGCATCCACTATATCCTCCTTATTACTATTCTATTTTTTTTTTTTCAATCGAAAGGTCTCACATATTTATAACTGAACCAACCTATGGTATAGAAGCATAGTAACAGAGAAAAATCATTTCCCTGATAAAACATCTGCTGCTCAGGTAGTAGGGAGGTTTACAGAAGGATGGGACAGAACACATGACCTTCAGGCAGCATAAATATGTGTGCCATCTCACGTGCAATCCCTTACAGACCCAGCTTGGTTCTTCTCCAATGCCACCGTTTGGAGTTGTACCTGATTTTATTACCAGTTTTCATCTGAATCCACAGGCGGATGGGATAATTCTGCTTTTATTTCTTGGCAAGGAATTGCCTGTTCCTGAAAGTCTTGTGAGAAGACCTGGTGAGGAACAGTCAGCTGCACCATGATGGTGGAGAAAAGGAGAGAGCTCCTTATTACTAAGGTAGTACCTATTCTATTTTTTTTTTAAGTATTTTATTTATTTTTGAGAGAGACAGACAGAGAGTGTGAGCAGGGTGGAGGGCAGAGAGAAAGGGGAACAGAGGATCTGAAGTGGGATCTGTGCTGACAGCAGACAGCCCAATGCAGAGCTGGAACTCACAAACTGCAAGATCATGACCTAAGCTGAAGTCAGACTTGCTTCACAGATAGAGCCACCCAGGTGCCTGAAAATAGTATCTATTTTAAAAGAACTTGAAATGTCTTGTTTAGGGGATATCTGGCTACTTTATGCATAAATTTACAGAAATTCACTGGTCTCTACTAAGAGAAACTGTTTCTTTCATAGTCCCCAATTAAGGGGTGCCCAGTAATTGAAACAAAGAAGAGCCCCTGACACAGGCTGGCTGATCCACAGGTCACAAGCTAAGAGAAGGGCGGGTTAGAAAAGTATTGCCCAATAGAGGAAAGAGAAATGTCCTGAGCTAATCAGACTCTTTCTGAAGGGTAAATAAGGGATGCTGAGAGAATTAGTCAATGGGGGTATTGGAAGACAAATGAGTGGAAAAGAAAAGCAAAGAGGAGAATTATGCAGATGACAGGTCACAGCTTAAACATTCCCAAACTCTAGCTCACAAGTGTTAATCAAGTTTGTCAAAGTTTATTGACAATGTTATCTGTGTCCAGTTCTTCCTTTCTGAAGTATGACCTTATGAAAATCTTCTGTTCTTAGATTCTTTTTTTTTTATTTAAAAAAAATTTTTTTTTCAACGTTTTTATTTATTTTTGGGACAGAGAGAGCCAGAGCATGAACGGGGGAGGGGCAGAGAGAGAGGGAGACACAGAATCGGAAACAGGCTCCAGGCTCCGAGCCATCAGCCCAGAGCCTGACGCGGGGCTCGAACTCACGGACCGCGAGATCATGACCTGGCTGACGCTTAACCGACTGCGCCACCCAGGGGCCCCAGATTCTTTTTTTTAAATTGTGGTGGATTCTGTGCAGGAGGGAGCATGAGAGCAGCCTGGTCAAGCCTCTAGTGTCCGAGTCAGCTAGGTGTGAGCATGGCTGAGCAGGAACCCATAGCTCAGTGGTAGCACAGACTGCGGCTGAAAATGAGGAGGATGAACACGTGGTCAACCATAAGCCCCCCCACCCAGAAGGGCATCCAGGAGATCCAGGAGCTGGACAAGGATGACGAGAGTCTGCGCAAGTACAAGGAGGCCCTGTTGGGCCACGTAGCTGTGTCTGCTGACCCCAAAATCCCCAGTGTTGCTGTGACCCGCCTGATCCTGGTGTGCAGTACAGCCCTGGGTCTTCTGGAGCTGGACCTGAGAAGTGATCTGGAGAGCTTCAAGAAGCAGTCCTTTGTGCCGAAGGAGGGGATGGAATACCAGATGTGAACTGGGAGACTGTGTCCGGCATGAAATACATCCAGCACACGTACAGGAAAGGCGTCAAGACTGACAACATCGACCACCTGGTACCTGATGGAAAGCTATGGTCCCCAGGCAGAGGAGTATGAGCTTCTGGCCTCCATGGAGGAGGCGCCCAAGGGTATGCTGGCTCATGACAGCTACAACATCAAGTCTCGCTTCACAGACGACAGTAAGACTGACCACCTGTCTTGGGAGTGGAACCTTACCATCAAAAAGGAATGGAAGTCTCCTTGGTGGTCTCGCCTTGCTGCTTCTGCCTGTACTGGGGGGTAGAGGAGAGAGGGAGCCTCCAGCCCAGGTCTCCACCTTCCCTTCCATACCTTCAGGTTCCCCTACCTGTCCTAGCCTGATCTGAGGTTCCGGCTTTTCCAAGGGAATCTCATGGGGTGCTCAGATCCTTGTGGGCCTTTGCAGTTGCCCTGAATCCTGTTCTTTCTCTTCTTCCAGGATGGGAATGGGGTGGGGTGCATAACTGGAGGCTTCCTGGGGGCCAGCCACCTTCCAGCTTTCACCTGTGTCCAGTCAATTAATCCAACACTGTTAGTAACCATCTAACCATGATGCCTTAACATGTAGAACATGTGCTGTGGGGGCCGTCACTAACCTCTAACCTCCTACGTCTGCATGAGCACATGATCTCCCCCGTCCCAGCCCCATCGGCAACTCCTGAGGCCCTGGGGAAGTGTGGGGGATGTGCTGCTGCTGCTGCTCTCCTGCCTACCGGGGATTAGCCAGCCCCCTCCCCGAGCCAGGGCTGTGGGGACGGCTCCAGGGGCTTGGGGAAAGCCAAACTGCCAAAACTGAAGTAGTCTCCATTCTAACCTAGGAGGCCAGGTGTCCTGACGCCCCTGCGTCATAAGAGCTTTGGATTTTATTTTCAGTGAAATAAGAAGCCACTTTAGGGTTCTGAACATAAGAATGAAATGATCTGACTTGTGTTTTAAAAGGATCACGCTTTTCCTGCTGTGTTGAATTAAACCAAAAGTGAGCAAAGGCAGAAGCAAAGAGAACAATCAGGAGACTAACAGAATAATCTAAGCAAGAGACGATGGTGACCTACAAAGTCAATGCAGCTTTATTAATACCTGACTAAAACAGATATGAAGAAAGCCTTCTCTTCATTACCAGAGCTAAGAGGGACATCTCATAATGATAAAAGGATCAGTTCATCAGGGATATATAACAATCAGAAATGTGTACGTTGGTCCCAATAACAGAGCTTCAAAGTAAATGAAACAAACACTGACAGAATTAAAGGGAGAAACACACAAGTCCATAATCACAATTAGAGATTTTACCACTACTCTCATAGCAATTAAAAGAACTAGACAAAGAAAATTTGCATAGACACAGAAGATCTGAACACTATCAGCCACCTTGTCTACTATTTATAGTAGACTCAGTAATGTCAGGATATACATTATTTTCACATGAACATGACATGTTTAGCAAAACAGATCATATTTGGGGGCACAAACAAGCCTCAATAAATTAAATTTTAAAATACTAAAACCATACAGAGTATGTACTCTGAACACAGGGGAATTAATTTACAATCAATCATAGTAAGATATCCATGAACTGCCCCCTCGCCAAAATTCGGAAATTAAATAACACATCTAAGTAATTAATGGGACAAAGAAGAAATTATGAAAGAAAATATATTGAACTGAAATGATAAGAAAAACAACAATGTTCGTGTGATGCTCCTAAATCAATGCTTAGAGAGCAATTATAGCTTTACATGCTTACATTTGAATAGAAGATCTTAAACCAATGATCTAAGGTTGTACCTTAAGAAAATAAAAAAAGGAGAGAATTAAATTCAAAGCAAGCAATAGGAAGGAAATAATAATAAACATCAAAAATCAAGGAGGGGTGCCTGGGTGGCTCAGTCGGTTGAGCATAGGACTTCGGCTCAGGTCATGATCTCACAATTTGTGGGTTCAAGCCCCACTCTGGGCTTTGCACGGTCAGCACGGAGCCTGCTTCAGATCTTCTGTCTCCCTCTTTCTCTGTGCCCCTCCCCCACTCATGCTCACTTTCTCTCTCAAAAATAAACATTAAAAAATTTTTTAAGAAAATCAAGGAAATAGTACAAAAACTGTCCTGTACATTTAAAAAGCTTAAGCTCATAAGAAACAAAAACAGATGAATGTTGTACATAAGAAGAGTCTTAAATGACAGCTAAGTATGATGTACAATATGGATTGGTTCAAAAACAAGGGAAAAAACAGCTGTAGAGCATGTTATCAGAACAACTGTGGATTAAACAATAGCACCGTATCTATTTTTTAATTACATTTTCTAATTTTGATAAATATATTGAGGTTATATAAGAGAAAGTTGTTCTTAGGAAGAAAGGCACATGACGTCTGCAAATCACTCTCAAATGGTTCAAAAAAGAAGTTGTATATACCAAGAGAAAAAATGTTAAATTAAATGGGACAAAACAATAGTTAGTGAATCGGGTAAAGAGTTTAAGTTTTCAGTATGAAATCTTATCAAAATTAGAATTTTTTTAGTGTTTACTTATTTAGTTTGAGAGACAGATTGATAGTGCATATGTGCACATGAGTTGGAGAGGGGCAGAAAGAAGAGAGAATCTACACTGATAGTGTGAAGTCTGACATGGGGCTCGATCTTACAAGAGCCATTAGATCACAAGATGATGAGATCATGACCTCAGTCAAAATTAAGAATCTGACACTTAAAAGACTGAGCCACCCAGGCACACCAAAATTAGAAGTTTTTAAAATAATAATAATAATGAGGCTAGAAAAGTATGCAGCAGCCTATAATGATGGGCTTCATAATGCCAGACAGCTTGGACTTCATCTTGAAAGGGATAAGGAAAAAGTAGCAGGAGAGCCTGATCAATTATTGTTGATCTAGTGGGAGGTTAGACTGAAGGGAAAGTAGGAAAGACTGCACACAGAAAACTATTTAAGACACTATTTCACAGTTCTACTAAGAAATAATAATGATCTAAAGTAAGGTTATGGGAATGGAGAAAAGTAGATTCAAGAGTTATTTAAAAGTCAGAAGAGACTTACAGAGTGATGAGATTGCTGAAAATAAGAAAGGAAGAAACATCTAGGATGACCTATGCCTCCTCCTGACCCATACCCAATTTGTGGCTTGGACAGTTAGAAAGACCACCATGTCACTCAACAAAGTGGGAAAAGTGGAGGTTTATTTGCCTTTGGGAAGGTCAGAAAATGAGTTCTGTTGTAGATGTTCTGAATTTAAGATGTTTGTGGGGTATCCAAGTCCACTAGTACATTAGAAATTTCAAAATCAGGTCTAGAGTCTCAGAATGAAGACATAAATCTGGGAGTTATCAATCCAGGGATGTAGATGTAGATGTAGATGGCATGAATTGATAAGAGTGACAAGAGAAACTGAAGAGGAGCATCCAATGGAACATTAAAAGGCAAAGAACACTGCAAAAGAGACGGGGGAGGAGGGACAAACAGTTAATGATACAGACACAGCAGATAAAATTATAGCAGTAAAACCATGTGTTGTTTTAGATTATAACAAATGTTCTGAAAATGAAAAGTATGATAAACTAATACCACTTTACGCCATAAATGAGGTTAATAGGAATAGTCATTTGCCAAAAAACAAAATAAATATCCCAGCTATTATCTATTCACTTACCCACAAAGAATGACCTACTTTTAGAAACATCATTTACAAAACATTAATTATAGAAGCGAAAATTAATAGCCAATACATAAATTGGCAGGGGCTCAACACCAAAAACTCCATGCCATCTTCCAGGACAAAATCCGTTCACGGTACTTCACTCATGCTTTAAACTGAAACTGAATTTGAATTTAAATTTAAATTAAACTTGAATTTGAATTTAAATTAAACACTCAAAATAATTATACAAAAGGCTTTGAGGATTACGTCCTTTAGAAATAAAGTTAGAACCTCTTCTAAGATCCATGTCATTTAAGGTTTGCGAAGGTCTTGAGTGTTTGTATCCACCACTCCCCAAATTCACATGTTAAAATCCTATTACCCAATGTGATATTAGGAGGTGAGTCCTTTAGAAGGTCCTTTGAAAGGATGGATGGAATTAGTGTTTTTAGAGGCCCAAGAGAGCTCCCTAGAAGAGGGCTTTCACCAGAACCCAACTTTGCTGGCACCTGATCTTGAACTTCCAATCTCCAGAATTGTGAAAAATAAATTTCCGTTGTTTAAAAGCCACCTAGTCTATTCTGTTATAGCAGCCAGAATGGACTAAGACAAGGTCCTCCACAACAGGGTCCAATCAACTTTTCAGGCTTTATTTCTCTCAACTTTTACCCTTCTAAAGAGCCTCTACCAATAAACCTACCTGCCATTTCTGTAATGAAATCTGCAAACATTTGCTCAAATGGTTTCCAATGTTTAAAATGTTCTTTCATCTTCAAATCTAGTAAAATCCTGCCCATAATTTAAGGCTCAGCTCAAATGTTAACTCTTTAAAAACATATTCCAAAGCATCAGAAAAACAGCATGATATAATGAGAAGGGTAAGGACTTTGAAATGAGAGACTTAAGTTAAAATACCATATCTACAATATAGTTGTTTTGTGATCTTTGTTAATCTTATATTTCTCATGTATAAAATTAAGAAAATATATACATCTTAAATAATACTTAAGGGAAGATATATTCAAACAACTGATAAAGAGTACCTACCCCACAGTAGGCATTAACTGAATAAAAGAAAGATGCTTCCAATACTGTGCCTTGTGAATGTTTAACAACCAGTTCTCCAAATTAAAAATAATTTTTTAAAAGCCCTAATTTGTGATGTTTGTCCATTTCCATGATGCTACCTTAAAAATAAAAGATCCAGTTACTCTACCAGCAAAATGAATTTATTCAGGAATAGTAGAGAACTGCAATTCAGGACATGTAAGCTACAAGCAAAACCATAGCTAAAATATGGGCAAGTCCAGACAACAAAGAAGAGGAACATTCTTTTATTGAAAAAAGGGGGGGGGGGGGGAGTTAGGAGGGGCCGTTATAAACAAAAAGTCTACTGAAATAAACTGGGGGTCTTAGTGGCTTTTCATTGGCTGAGTTGTGACAGTCTCTCATTGGCTGGGCTGTTGCTGGGCAACAAGAAAAATCTTGTTGGGTAGTGAAATCTTGGGGTAGTGAAGCATAGGTTGTTCTTATCAGGAAGGTACTCTCTCCCTGTTGGGGTCTACAACTGATGACCTCTACCTTCCGGCCTCTACCTCCATTTTATTGAGGCTTCTCTACATTAATTTTCAGGGTGTCAATGCTCTCACTATGGCCAATTTCAAGCTTCCAACATGACCTCACTGATTCCAGAGATGGGATGAGATGTGCAGTAGCACATCATTATATAGTATTTCTACCAGAGAAATACCACAGACACAAATAACCTCAAGAGTACAGATAATAGTAAAATATTTAGGAACTGACAAGTTTTAAGTATTTACTGTTTTTAATATATATTTTTTAAGTTTATAAATCTTAATTTTTATATAACGTCTGTATTTAACAGCTGGCTTATAAAATTCTTGGAAATTTAACAAACAGCTCTTACAGGTCAGGACAAACCTGCTCCAGCCAGCACCAAATTATTTCCAAGTCAGAAAATAAGTATGGACACACACATTATATAGTTCAATCTTTAGAAACAATGCTGATATGTGGAATTTGAGAAACTTAACAGAAGACCATGGGGGAAGGGAAGGGGAAAAAATAGTTTCAAACAAAGGAGGCAAACCATAAGAGACTCTTAAATACACAGAACAAACTGAGGGTTGACAGGGGCAGGGGAGTGGGGGGGGAGGGGGAGAAGGGGAGAGGGAGAAACTGGGAGGTGGGCATTGAGGAGTGCACCTGTTGGGATGAGCACTGGGTGTTTTATGTAAGCGATGAATCACGGGAATCTATTCAGGAAGCAAGAGCACACTGTATATACTATATGTTAGCTAACTTGACAATAAATTATTAAAAAAAAAAGAAAGAATGCGGAGATATAAATTAAAAAAAATTTTTTTAATCCAATATATGGATATCACACCCCCAATTATGATTCTATTTCTTTGGAGACGATCAAAAATCATCCTCATGCAGAAGAACTACATATCTACAGGAGGTTAGGTTTATTACTATATTCATGAACAAAAAGGTGAACACATTTTATTCCCTTTTTATTTGATAAAGCAACAACAAAGTCATGCTCCTTTTCTTTCCTTCCTTGGTAATTCCAAATACATTCTAAATTCATACTCCTATTTAAAGAGACGATCAAAGCTGAGCATTTAATACTACATGTGATTGTGATAGTGCTGTACATACTAACAGTAAAAGTGTATCTATTATTTTTTTAAGTCTATTTATTTATTTTGAGAGAGAGAGAGAGACAGTAAGTGTTCTAGTGGAGGAGGAACAAAGAAAGAGAGAGAGAAAGAATACCAAGCAGGCTCCACACTGTCAGTCCAGAGCCAGATGTAGGGCTTGATCTCACAAACCTTGAGATCATGACCTGAACCGAAATTGAGTCAGATGCTTAACTATCTGAGCCACCCAGGCACCCCAAAGTACATTTATTTTATAGTAAGTGATTGTCTTGATCCACTATGTGCTAGAATGCACCTGAAAAGCACAATTCGCCTTGTAACATGAAGAGAAATACAAAACCAAAACAAGGAGGCTAGAACTGACCTGGAGAGTTAATATATTCTACGACCAAAAAAGTGCAAGCTCAGTACTAGTTTCTTAAACCCCTTCAGTGGGTCAACTTGGAGATAAATTAACATAGGAGTACCTAATAAAGGTTTTATTGTTGGTGTTTCATTTCTAAAGAGTATACAGCAAAGCCCTGAGAAGCATGGTATGTTTCATTCATATTATGCCAATGATTCTCAACCTTCTCTGCATCTTAGAACTAACTAGGGAGATTTTTTAAAAAATACCCCACAGACAAGAAAGGCTTGGGAAACTGGTGGAATAAGAGGACTCTAGGATCCTCCTGTCCCACATTTACAACTAGATATCACTCACATCCTAGTAAATAAACTGGAGACTGATCTGAAGACTGGCAGAACAAACTCCACAACTACATGTAGAAAAGCCACATTGGAGAGGTTAAGAAAGGCAGAAACGGGTCTGGAGCTGCCCACAGGAGGGAGGGAGCTGCTGCTACAGAGAGGGGAAAAACTCCAGGGAGCCCGTAAGGGGAAAATGAATTCCTGTAACATCTTGCCTTGAAAACCAGAGGGGCTTAATTCTGTGAGTTTGGACAGCCAGCAGGACTTGGAAGGCGAGAGCTTTAAAAGTCAGCTGGGCAAGCTGGAAGGGAGTGTGTTGGGGGAACTTCTCTAGGAACAAAAGAGCTACCCGGTGCCATTTCCCTCCTCTGCCACCAGCATAAACAGAGCCACCTCCAGGAAGGGATGCTGCATGGATACTTGCTACCTAACCTGCTAGCAGTATGTCTCCACAAGTTCTCCAGAGACTCATCCATTCCAAGCCTGATGGCCTTGATCCTGCACTAAGCACAATTTTTGCTAATGCTGTGGCCCTGCCCCCTGAGCCCTTCTGTGGCCAGGTCCCCCAGAGCCAGCCTGCCTAGGTCTTACTAACATCACAGACAGCAAGCACAGCCCTCAACAGGCAGAGAGTCAGTGCAAATATCTGAACTGAAAGGAAAAGTGACTCAGAGACACTTAAATGCCAGGTTCTGGTGAACAAGGGACACTGCACTCCAGGGCACCTCAGAACCTCTTCATAAAGCCCCTACTCTCAAGAGCAGAAGAGGTAGCTCATTTTCTAACACAGAGAAACAGACATAGAGAGGTAGGCAAAGTGAGGAGAAAGAGAAATACGTCCCAAATGAAAGAACAGGACAAAATTACAGCAGGAGATCTAAGCGAAACAGAAATGAGTAATATACCTGATACGGAATTTAAAGTCATGATCATAAAGATACTCACTGGACTTTAAAAAAGGGTAGAGGACATCAGAGACCCTTGACAAAGAAATAAAAACTAACACATCAGAGATGAAGAACTCAATAAATGAAATTAAAAATATACTAGATGGAATAAGCAGGCTACAAGACGCAGAGAAATATTATCAGTGACCTGGATAACAGAGTAATGGAAAGCAATCAAGGTGAACAGGTGAGAGACAAACAACACTGAATAACAACAACAGACTTAGTACAACACTTACAACAACAACTGAATAACAACAACAGACTTAGACAACTCAGTGACTCCATCAAGCGTACTAATATTTGCATTATACAGATCCCAGAAGGGAAGGGAGAGAAAGGGAGGCAGAAAATGTATTTGAAGAAGTGACAACTGAAAACTTCCTGAATATGGGGAGGGAAACAAATATCCATATTCAGGAGGCACAGAGCTCGCCTGACAAATTCAACCAAAGGAGGTCCACACCAAGTGGATATAGTAATTAAAATAGCAAAAAATAGTGATAAAAATTTTTTAAGGTTGCAAAAGAAAAGAAGATAGCTACGTATGTACAAAAAAAAAAAACCCATAAGGCTATCAACTAATTTTTCAGCAGAAACTTTTCAGGCTAGGAGGAAATGGCATGATGTATTCAAAGTGCTCAAAGGGAAAAATCTGCAGCCAAGATCCTTTATCCAGCAAGGCTATCATTCGGAATAGAAGGAGAAATAAAGAGTTTCCCAGACAGACAAAAGTTAAAAGAATTCATGACCACTAAACCAGCCCTATAAGAAACGTTATGGACTCTGAGCAAAAAACGAAACCCATAAGTAAGAAAGAGTAAGAAAAACAGAAAGCACAAAAGAAAAAGGAAATTAAGCATATCTGTAAAAAAATCAGTCAAGAGAAGCACAAGATAAAACAATGTAAAATATGATACGAAATATTTGAAACATGGAGGGTAGATGAGCAAAGAATGAGTTCGAAATTAAGAGACCATCAAGGGTGCCTGGGTGGCTCAGTCGGTTAAGCGTCTGACCTCAGCTCAGGTCATGATCTTGTGGTTTGTGGGTTTGAGCCCCGCGGCGGGCTCTGTGCTGACAGCTCAGAGCCTGGAGCCTGCTTCAGATTCTGTGTCTCCCTCTCCCTCTCTGCCCCTCCCCCGCTCACGTTCTGTCTCTCTCTGTCTCTCAAAAATAAACATTTTTTAAAAAATTAAAAAAAAAAAACAGAGTAAGACCTAAATGTGAGACCTGAAACCATAAAAATCCTAGAAGAGAGCATGATGTCTCTGACATAGGCTGTAGCAACACTGTTCTAGATATGTCTCTGGAGGCAAGGGAAATAAAAGAATAAACTACTGGGACTACATCAAAATAAAAAGCTTCTGCACAGTGAAGGAAATAATCAATGAAACTAAAAGGCAACCTACAGAATGGGAGAAGATATGTGCAAATGACATATCCGATAAAGGATTAGTATCCAAAATACATAAAAACTTACACAAATCAACACCCCAAAAACCAAATAATCCAATTAAAAAATGGGCAGAAGACATGAACAGAGACTTCTCCAAAGATGTCCAGACAGCCACCAGACAGATGAACTGATGCTCAAAATCACTCATCATCAGGGAAGTACAAATCAAATCAAAACTACAATGACATACCACCTGACACATGTCAGAATGGCTAAATCCAAACACAAACACAAGAAACCAAAACACAAGAAACAAGTGTTGGTAAGGATGTGAAGAAAAAGAAACCCTCATGTGCAGCTGACAGGAATGCAAACTGGTGCAGCCACTGTGGAAAACAGTATGGAGGTTCCTCAAAAAGTTAAAAATAGAACTACCCTATGATTCAGTAATCGCACTACAGGGTGTTTACCCCCAAAATATGAGAATACTAATTCAAAGGGATACATGCACCCCTATGCTTATAGCAGCATTATTTGCAATAGCCAAATTATGGAAGCAGCACAAATGTCTAATGATAGATGAATGGATAAAGATGTGGTATATTGGGGCGCCTGGGTGGCTCAGTCAGTTGAGCATCCGACTTCGGCTCAGGTCACGATCTCGCGGTCCGTGAGTTCAAGCCCCGCATCGGGCTCTGGGCTGATGGCTCAGAGCCTGGAGCCTGCTTCTGATTCTGTGTCTCCCTCTCTCTCTGCCCCTCCCCCGTTCATGCTCTGTCTCTCTCTGTCTCAAAAATAAATAAATGTTAAAAAAAAAAAAATTAAAAAAAAAGATGTGGTATATATACATATGATGGATGCAATAAAAAAGAATGAAATTGAGATTTATAACAACATGAATAGATCTAGAAAGTATGATCCTAAGCAAAATAAATCAGCCACAGAAAGGCAACTACTACATGATTTCACTCAAATGTGTAATGTAAGAAACAAAACAAACGAGCAAAAGAAAAAAAAAAAAAGACAAACCAAGTAACAGGCTCTCAACTATAGAGAACTGATGGTTACCAGAAGGAGACAGGTGGGGGGATGGGTGAAATAGGTGATGGGGATTAAGGAGTGTACTTGTTGTGATGAGCTCTGGGTGATACACGGATTGTTGAATCATTATATTGTACACAAACATAACACTGTGTGTTAACTATGTTGGATTAAAAGAAAAAAAGAAAACAATTGAAATACCACCATATATCAATGATTTAATGATGGGTCCCAGTAAGTCCCATATGAATAGCCAATAAGTTTTATTTATTTATTTACTTTTTTATGGCACACATTAGAATCACCTGGTGAGCTTTTAAACATTTTTTTTTTAATTTTTTTTTTTCAACGTTTATTTATTTTTGGAACAGAGAGAGACAGAGCATGAACGGTGGAGGGGCAGAGAGAGAGGGAGACACAGAATCTGAAACAGGCTCCAGGCTCTGAGCCATCAGCCCAGAGCCTGACGCGGGGCTCGAACTCCGGGACCGCGAGATCGTGACCTGGCTGAAGTCGGACGCTTAACCGACTGCGCCACCCAGGCGCCCCTAAACATATTTTTAAAAAGTACTGGCCAGGCCACCTGGCTGGCTCAGTTGGAGGATCATGCAACTCTTGATCTTGGGGTTGTGAGTTTGAGCCAAGCTTACTTAAATAAAACTTAAAAAAAAAAAAAATCACCTGCCATAAAAAACCTCAGATTTGATCATGCTCTAGACTCTAAACAAACATATACGCAAAAAAACTTTAGTAATGGGATAGATCTACAAATCCTTCAGTTCTACTTATCATGCAGATTAAAATTACAAGTCAGACACTATTGTATACCTGTTGATATGGCCAAAATTAGAAAGACTGACAAAATCAAGTGTTGGCAAGTATGTGGGGCAACCAGACTCTTCTAAATTGTTGGTGCAAGTAAAAATCAGTAAAATCACTTTGGAAAACTATTTGGCAGTGCTATTAGAGTTAAACATATGCCTATCCTATGACTCAGCAATTCCACTCCCAGGAAATATAACCAAGAAATAAAAGTGCATATGTCCATCAAAAAATAGCTGAAAGAATATTCATAGCACCTTTATTCAGAAGAGCTGAAACCTGGAAACAAGCTGCCCATCAACAGTAAAACAGATAATAATATAGGCATACAATGGAATACTATACAGCAATGAAATAGAACTACTACTATAAAAAACATAAAAATAGCTCACAGACA
>NW_024412376.1:36863662-36914977 GCF_014898765.1 Herpailurus yagouaroundi
TGAAATAGAACTACTACTATAAAAAACATAAAAATAGCTCACAGACATAATGTTGAACAAATACAGACAGACCTAAAGAGTATACACTACAGGATTAAATTCAAATAAAAATAAATTCAAATAACCAGTAAGTTATGATGATTATAGGCAGAATAGTGGTCACCTTGTGGGCGGAGATGGGATAGGAGTACTAAGACATGACCTTGAAGGTGGGACTTCCAGTTTCTATTTCTGCGTGTAAGGAGCTTGGAAATCACCACGCCATCCTAACAAGTAAAAAGCTGAACAGACTGAAAAATCAACAACTCTGCTTGGATTTTTAAGAGTGAGGAAGAATGCTGGAGAAGGTCACTGAACAGACATGATGACAGCCAGCTGACCCATTAACTGGACCCAGGCTGTTGGAGGCTCCTCACCCTCTTCTCTGTCCTTGGAATGTGGGTTCCACTTGCCTTTTATGCTACAGAGGCTCCTCCAAGGACATAGCCTTGAGACAGTAAAGTGGTGTTTAAAACAGCTGCACGGTGTACATGTGACAGAACCCAGTTAAGGCCTCTGCATAAACTTAAGATTTGGCAGGTGGGTACAGGGATCCATTCATCTTGTTGCCACTCAAGACAAGCGTCTCGTACCTAAATTCCCTTAGCTTATTAAAACTGACACCTACTGACCTGGAGTGGCCTGCCTCTTTCTTCAGTTTCTCCCTGCCCTCCAGGTATTTGGGGGGCAGGGGGAGAATTCCAGACTACACCAGGGAAGCTTCTGAGAGGGATGCAAACCAGCAAAGACACAGGGCAAAGTGCTGCCTCCAAAACTGGAGAGACAGATAGGTGAATACAGAGAGTCAAGGCTTAGCAAAAACTCACCAGTAGAAATCATCTTGGGAACCAGTGCTGGGGTAGGAAAAGCTGAACTGTAATCAACAAATGACTGGAAGCTCACTGTGGAAAACTCTGAAAGTTAAAACTGCAGGGGTACTCTGTCATAAGAAGGGCCCCACAATATTGTGAGTTTTACCTCCAAAAGCTGGACGAGGTTACCACAGTAAATATGGGAGAAAAATCCCTTCATCCTTTCAGTAGGGAAAGGAGATATGAACCATTTTGAAATACATCAGACCACTCTGCTCTTCTTAAAAAGGCCTACCCTCAGGGGAAACCAGAACCTAACCTGCTTGGGTATAATCAGCCCCTAAGTGACCTCAGGAAGAGAAATAAACAAATCCAGCACACTCTAGCTATCATGTCCCACCCAGGCAGGGGAGAGAAAAACTGAGAAACACTTATGAAGTTTACCATCTGGAGGCACAGGCTCACTAAAAAAACTGAGACCTAATCATAGGACTATATAATGCTTCCTTTCTCCCATATCCTACCACCACATTGCTCAAGGCCTGTTTATAGCAGTTCCTTTTACATCATGTCTGGTTATCAAGAAAAAAATTGTTAAGGCCTACCAAAAGGCAAAATCACAACTTGAAGAAACAGAGCAAGCATCACAACCAGATATGGCAAGGATGTTGGAAATATCAGACTGGGTATTTAAAACTATGATTAATATGCTAAGGGCTATAATGGATGAAGTAGCACGCATGAACAGATGGGCAATGTAAGCAGATAAAGAAGTCGTAGGAAAGAACCAAAAAGATATGCTAGAGATCAAAATCACTGTAATGGAAATGAAGAGCCAGAAACGGGCTTCTTTTACTATCTAATGACCTTGGAGTAGGCAAATATTTCTTAGGACACTAAAACCATAAATAATAAAAAAGAAACACTGATAACCTGGACTTCACCAAAATTAAAAATTTGTCTTCAGTATCCAAATTCTACAAAGAACTTATCAAACTCAACACCCAAAAAACAAATAATCCGGTGAAGAAATGGGCAAAAGACATGAATAGACACTTCTCCAAAGAAGACATCCAGATGGGCAACCGACATATGAAAAAAATGCTCAACATCACTCATCATCAGGGAAATACAAATCAAAATCACAATGAGATACCACCTTACACCTGTCAGAATGGCTAACATTAACTCAGGCAACAACACGTGTTGGCAAGGATGCGGAGAAAGAGGATCTCTTTTGCATTGCTGGTGGCAATGCAAGCTGGTACAGCCACTCTGGAAACCAGTATGGAGGTTTCTCAAAAAACTAAAAATAGAACTACCCTATGACCCAGTAATTGCACTACTAGGCATTTATCCAAGGGATACAGGTGTGCTGTTTCGAAGGGACACATGCACGCCCATGTTTATAGCAGCACTTATCAACAATAGCCAAAGTATGGAAAGAGCCCAAATGTCCCTCGATGGATGAATGGATAAAGAAGATGTGGTGTGTGTATACACACACACACACACACACACACACACACACACACACACACACACACACAATGGAGTATTACTCGGCAATCAAAAAGAATGAAATCTTGCCATTTGCAACTACGTGGATGGAACTGGAGGGTATTATGCTAAGTGAAATTAGTCAGAGAAAGACAAAAATCATATGACTTCACTCATATGAGGACTTTAAGAGACAAAACAGATGAACATAAGGGAAGGGAAACAATATAAAAACGGGGAGGGGGACAAAACAAAAGAGACTCATAAATATGGAGAACAAACAGAGGGTTACTGGAGGGGTTGTGGGAGGGGGGATGGGCTAACTGGGTAAGGGGCATTAAGGAATCCACTGAAATCATTGCTTCACTATATACTAACTAATTTGGATGTAAATTTTAAAAAATAAAAAATAAAGTTAAAAAAAATTTGTCTTCAAAAGAAAACATTTAAAAAATGAAAAGGCAAGCCACGGACGGGAAGAGAACAGACATAATTTATGTATCTGACAAATGCCTAGTATTCAAAATATGTAAATATATATACATATATATACACATATATTTGTGTATGTATATATACAAATACATATATATACATACATATATGTACATATATATGTACATACATATATATATACACACAAATACATGTATATATATACATACACAAATATATGTGTATATATACATACACAAATATATGTGTATATATATATATACATATACACATATGTATATATATGTGTGTGTGTGTGTGTGTGTATATATATATATAAATGAGTCTTACAACTTAGTAATACGAAGACCAATAGCTCAAAATTGGCCAAACTTCTAACAGGCACTTCACAAAAGAAAATATATGAAACATCACTAATCATCAAGGAAATGCAATTTAAAACTACAATAAGGGGCGACTAGGTGGCTTAGTTGGTTGGGTGTCCGACTCTTGATTTTGGCTCAGGTCTTGACCCCAGGGTCAGGGTCACGGGATAGAGCCCTGCGTCAGGCTCCTCGCTTAGTGTGGAGTCTGCTTGGGATTCTCTCTCTCTCTGCCCCTCCTCCACTTGCTCTCACATACACACGTGCATGCATGCTCTCTCTCCCTTTCTCTCTCTCTCAAAAATAAATAAATCAATAAAACTATAATAAGATACTACTAAATACCTACTATTATGGGCTGAAGTTTAGGAAGACTGACAGGTGTTGGTAAAGAGTAGCTGTAATCTGTATACAATGCTGGAGGGAATGTAAAAAAGTACTTCACTTGGAGAATTGTTTAACAAATTCGTATAAAAGTAAATACACACTTGACCATATGACTCTAATCATTCACCACAGAAATTAAACATCCAGAAGAGACTTTTATGAGCATATTCATAAGAGCCCCAAACTAGAAAAAAATTTCCATCAACAGGTTACGGATAAACAAATTGTGGTATATACATATAATGGTATATTCCTCAGCAATAAAAAGGAATGAATTCCTGATGTATGCAGTAACTGTTGATTAATCTCAAAACATTATGCTGAGCCAAAAAAAGCCAGACACAAAAGAATAAATACCAAATGATTCCATTTATATAGGAGTTAAGAACATACTAATCTATAATGACAGATCAGCTGTTGCCTTGGGAGAAGGGTAGGAGAGGGGAGGACTGACTTCAAAGGGACATGGAAACTTGACGATGATGGAAACATTCTGTATCTTGATTACAATTATGGTTTCCCAAGTTTATACATTCATCAAAACTCATCAGACTCATCACACTGCATATTTACAATGGGTGCATTTTATTATAGAGAAATTTTATCTCAATAAACTGTTGATTTTCTTTTTCAAAGAAAGAGTAAAATTCCATTCTATCATGCCTAATGGTAGAGGATCCATTTCTCCTGTTAGCCCCAAATCCACCCAGAGAGCCCAAGCTGGTGGGGGAGGTTTATGGCCTTATCATAGTACCCACTTATAAGGACTGACTCACAGCTCTACAACCTAATAGCAAATGAAGTTTGTCATTTTCCAAAATATGTCTCCATGACAAAAATGTATTAGACCAATACCCTCTCACTATAAAAATCACTGCCGAGTCCTAAGTGTCATTTACGGATATATAGTCCCTGTTTTAAGCCAGTCTGAAAATCATAAGCACTTGCTTTCTAAGAGAATATCTAATAAATGGCAGAAGATTAAAAAAAAATCCCTCTGTTTCTCAGATCTAGTGTCCCTCCTTCTAGATCTTTTAAATCAGCAATAGGGGCAATAACCAGTTTGCCAAATCAGACTTTAGTCAAGTATTGTATATATCTCATTCATTTGGCTGCCCAGCCACAGCCTGCTTCCAATGTTGGGGAAAGCCTCCACGTGATAAGGCTGGTGAAAGGCAGAGCCTGTGTCTTCTTATATAAAAACTCAAAATACCAGACAATCAAGCAAATATCTGGATCCAGATTACTTGGGTTCAATCCCTGGCTCCTCCACATACTAGCTATGTAACCTTAGGCAAATTTCCGAAGTTCTCCTTCCTCATTTGTAAAATGATAATAGTACCTACTTTGTAGCACTGCCGTGAGAATAAAATGAAATAAATATAAAGTACTTAGAAGAGTGCCTGGCATACAAGAAGTGCCATAGAAGTTATTATTTATTTCCCAAGCTCTGCTGGCACTGCCATAAACCTAGGTTCTGTCAAATCGAAGGCAATTGCCCCAGACCTGGAATCAGAAACCAGTAATAGGGGCGCCTGGGTGGCTCAGTCGGTTAAGCGGCCGACTTCGGCTCAGGTCACGATCTCGCGGTCCGTGAGTTCGAGCCCCGCGTCGGGCTCTGGGCTGACCGCTCAGAGCCTGGAGCCTGTTTCCGATTCTGTGTCTCCCTCTCTCTGTGACCCTCCCCCGTTCATGCTCTGTCTCTCCCTGTCTCAAAAATAAATAAACGTTAAAAAAATTAAAAAAAAAAAAAAAAAGAAACCAGTAATAAAAAGAAAGAGGGACAACAGGAACTCACTCTGGAGCAGCCGTAACTTGCAGCAAGATCAAACTCTGGGTCAGCAGAGGCCATGGCACTCGTGGCAGCATCCAGGCACCATAGCTAGAGGTACTGGCAGTGCAAGCTGCTGTCTGTTGCTAGGCAATGGCAGAGCACTGGTACCCTCACTAAAACAGTGCTGGACCATGATTTTGGGCATAGTCCTAGGCACAAAGCCTGGAGTCTGATTTGTCAATCTTTCTGACAATTCTGTAAGCTACCTCATGTCCTCTTAGTAAATGTCTTTTCCATGTAAGTGAGTTGGAGTTGGTTTCATTGCTTGCAACATAAGACCCTGACATCGGACCTGCATAAGTGAATAACGGAAAATGGTCTTAGAATATCTTTGTGAATGTTTCTGAGTATCAAGTGAAAACTATGAAATGGTCTAGAAAGTTTTCAGAATGTTAGAATGCTATGAAACTTGTTTGATAGCCATGGCTCCCTAATCTAATACAATAGTAACTGAAAACCTGATCTTTATTGACTACTTTCTATGTGCCAGGTACTGTGCTAAGCACCTCACATTAATTATTTCATTTAACCTTCACAGGTGCCCTGGGAGGTAGAGGAGACTTTCCCAATTTTACAGATGAGGAAACTGAGGACTAGGAAACTTAAGGAATTTAAATAATGTATCCTCTTGTGTACAGAGCCCATAAGAATATTAAGAGCTAACATTTAATGAGCACTTACCATGTGTCAGGCACTATTGTGTTTTTGTTATATTATGTGTGTTGTGTGTGTTGTATCATTATATTAACTGATTTAGTTCTAATTGTTCTATGTGCATTATCTCATTCAACCCCACAACTCTCTAATATAGATTCCATTATTATTCCTGTTTTACAGGTAAGAAAACAGAAAGATTAAGAAATTTGCTTCATAACATGCAGCTAGCAAGTGATGAACTGGGATTCAAATCTGGCTTTAAGAACTTCATTTTCAACCTCTACATTACACTACCTTTCCAAAGGTGACCGAAATACATCATTGGGCCATGCCAACCAATGTATATGCATTCAGGTTTTTATGTGGGTCAAACCTACTGCTTTCTTAATGTTGACAACTTGTACTGTTGTTTCTTCTATTTCCGTATCATCATGCATAAAGAGTAGCACTGTCTTTACCTGACCCTCATTTCCAACAACTGAAGAATGAATGAAGCATCAGCCTCCAAGTACGTCATTAGCACTGTCTTTTGCTAACACCAGAGCCCCAGAGACAGCTGTACCCCGGAACTTCCTACTCCTCACTGTGGGCAAATGCAGAATTAAGCTAGGACATCTGTGAATCAGGAGGTTCAGGATACCAAGTCTGTTACTGCAAATGGCGTCAACTGCCAGAAAATATGTATGTGTTATCAATGATCCTGATAACTCAATGGTTCTCAACCAGGCTGAATTGCACACCCCCTCCCCAAATATTTAGCAATGTCTGGAGACATTTCTGGTTCTTAAAGCTGAGGATGGTGTGCTACTGGCATCCTGAAGGGACAGGACAGGGATGTTGCTAGACATCCTACAATGCACAGGATAATCCCCCACAATAAAAAATCATCCAGCCAAATATGTCACAGTGTCAAGGATGAAAGACTCTATAAACAGCTTGATGCTATAAACTGCTTCGTACACTAGTCTTAATACTTACTCACTTTAATGTCATAGAAATAACCCATTCCAAAGCATGAGACCAACTGCACTGGGGGGAGAATTACTCCCCCCATGCCCTCCTTTGCTGAACCACTTAACACTGTCCATCATTCCAGCAAACGTTTTCAACACCATAAGAGCTATAACATGGCTCATAAAACTGCTTACTGTCTGACCCCTACCTACTCCTCCAGCTGCTTCTCATACCATTCTCTCCTCTAACTATCTCCAACTTGGCCAATTAGGCAACCAAATAACTTCATCTTCACACTCAGGGTGCACAACAACTCTTCTCCCTGTCAATTCAACTTTCAGTCTATGACCTCTTCTGTGGTTACCGAAAACCTAGGCTAAAAGAAAAAAAGCTCCTCATGTAATTTTTTCTGGTACAACTTATGTTTTTCAAATTCTAAAAATATACCTTGACACTAACATTTAAAAAGGCCTTACAAATGACAGTCAACATTTATAGGTGAACACCCTATGGAAAATAAAAGATAGAACATAAACCAAAATTCACCCAGACTAAAAATCTAGCTTAAGTTTTTTTTAATGTTTATTATTTTTAAAAGAAATAAACAGCATGAGTGGGGGAGGGGCAGAGATAGAGGGAGACACAAAATCGGAAGCAGGCTCCAGGCTCTGAGCTGTCAGCACAGAGCCCGACACGGGGCTTGATCCCATGAACTCCAAGATCATGACCTGTGCTGAAGTATGACGCTTAGCTGACTGAGCCACTCAGGCACCCGAAAATTTACCTTTTAATAAGGAAAGAGAAGGCATACTGGAAATACAATAAATTGTTGTTATCAATTTATTACCTTATTAATGGTAAAGCCTAATTTCTACAATGCTTAGAAACAAGGTAGAAACTTTCTAAAAAAGATGTAAAAGAACTTGTCTTAGCCTTAGGCTTCTGGAACTATACAAGGCACTGTATCTTCTAAAACACACATTTAACATTGTTTTTTATTCCAACTGACCACTGAACAAGCAAAAATAAAGTGAGATAGTACTAAGCGTAAAGCTTTTCCAATTCTTTCTTAAATCTATTATTTAAAAAAGTTATTTGAAAATTCATTAAAAAGTACTATGAAATATTTTCAGTGCTCAGATCACTGGATGCATATATTTAATAGACATGTTGTTCAATCACGTAGCTATATTTTCTTCTAATTTAAAAGACTAACTTCTTAATTTCAATCAATTTGAGACAAAAGAGCAATGAAAAAAGTAAACAGTGTGAAAGAAGAAAAAGTAGCCATAAATATTTAACTCTAATTGTTCTAGTTATGGCTTCAGACAATGAAGGCCGCAGTGTTTACTGGGGTAATTATGCATGTCAAGAGAGACCATACTTTGTTCCAATACCAAAAAGCACAAATGCCTTCTGTGTTAGATGAAATTATTTACATTTTTGTTTGCCTACAAAAAGAGAAAGCAATTATATTAAACTCATAATTCAAATAGTCTTTGAAATTTCCTTCTGTATTAGTAAAAATATGACCTTCTTTTAAAAATGATTAATGTATTTATTATAAAGTGTTAACATAGTTCAAAAATATTAGGTGAATAAATCTCCTGCATGAAGTTTCACGAGAACTACCCAACATATCAGGAAACGTGGACATAAGGACCAGCTTTGCCCCTTTTTATAAGTTTATAAATATTCCTAAGTTTCAATTTCCTCCTCATAAAATGAGATTATTAACCTCACCTATGTACCATAAGAATCAGATATGAAATTGCTTTGAAAACTGAAAATGCTATTTTATATAAAGATGTCATAATTATAGCACATTGGTTTCAGCTCGGCTCCAACAAGATGAATACTGGAATAGGTCCATCACCACTAATACCTGCCAGCACATCTCCCCTTGCTAACTACACTTTTCTAAACAGACCAATATCAAGACAGTTGAAATGGAATCCAGATGTTGATGTTTGTAACCTTGTTTTTTATTTTGTTCTATCTCAGAGATTTCATAGTTTTAAAGGGAATATGACCCTCAAACCTATGATAAAAGGATGGATAAAGCAAATGTGGTAAAATCCAGATAATTATTGAATCTGGATGATGAATATATGGGAATTCATTTACTATTTAACCTTTACTTCATATGTTGCAAGTTTTCCTTAAAAAACTGTTTTTATATATTAGTATCAATACCTAATTTGTCTTATATTTTCAACCAGGTGCTACCTGAACACTGCATTTCAAACCTTCCCCCAACTTTCTCATCTCCTGTCATTCTCTTTTCTACATCAAGCCAATCTCAGCTGCCAGCCACCACTTGAACCACATTTCCTCCCACTCTTTCCCCACTGACACTCAGTTTCAGCCACAAAGCCCTCACCACTGTCCCTCAAACACATCAATCTTATTATTGCCCTTCTTTCCTCTCTCCGGAAAGTTCATACTTCCAGATTTTCACGCCGATTCTCCTTCACCTCATTCAGGTTTCTGCTTAAACATCATCTAAGAAGGGCCTTCCCTGACCAACTAATGCAAATTCAGTTTTCATCACTCATTAGCCCTTTAGCCTGCTTTATAGCAGTAAAGACTATATTAAATTATAAAATTAGTTATGCGTATGTTTAACACGTCTGTCTCCCTCCCCAATATGTTTACAACATAAAAGCTGTCCTCTTGACACTCAAGATCCTTCCATGACCTGGACCATCTTTTTTCCACCAATTATGCTTACCCTATCAAATCAAACTTAATTATTCACACTTCCACATACATGTCTCTCAATCTCCTTTCTCTATGCCTTTGCTCAAGCAGTGATCATCATCACTCATATGCTCAAATTTTTTTTTTTAATTTTTTTTTTTAACGTTTATTTATTTTTGGGACAGAGAGAGACAGAGCATGAACGGGGGAGGGGCAGAGAGAGAGGGAGACACAGAATCGGAAACAGGCTCCAGGCTCTGAGCCGTCAGCCCAGAGCCCGATGCGGGGCTCGAACTCCCGGACCGCGAGATCGTGACCTGGCTGAAGTCGGACGCTTAACCGACTGCGCCACCCAGGCGCCCCTCATATGCTCAAATTTTACCCACACTATAAAACTAAAACTCAGTTCAAAATGCCACTTGTGCTGATATTCCTGGCTGATACTCCTCTGAACTGCCCAAATTCTTTATTTGTACCACTCTCCAGGCATTATTATTCTACATTTTATTTATTTTAAATTTCCTCTATTAATCAACATGTACCTAGAATGCAGGATCTCTATTTCCTTTTTAGACCTCTGAGTTACTTATGTAAAAGAAAAATGCAATTATTTGTGTATGTTTTGGAGTATCAGAAACTGGTATACGTATTGGTGTTACTATATTGAAGGGCAGACAGAAAAAGAGTAATTCTGGCAATAATCCTAGAACACGCTAATAAATACCTAACAGAACTATTTTTCTTTTCTTTCCTTTTTTTGCTGTTAAAAATACATCTTACTTGCTTGCTTTCCTAATAGCCTTGCTTCCACCTTTAAGTAATTTTTCCCCTATTTAGTTTCTTAAATTTACTTCTATTTTTCACTTTAATTAACTTGAGTTCAAATCACAGCTCTGTTCCTCATTAGCTATATAAGCCTTTTCAGGTCTTTGTTGCCTAAATCTGTAAAATGAGGGAGAAAACCTCAACTGCAAACAGGGTTATTATGGTATTAAATGAAATAATAAATATGTAAAACGCCGTATGGTATCTGGCACCAACAGACTCTCAGTGAATGGTGCCTACAGATAGAGAAGCAGCAGTTTAAACATATTTCCAGGTATAAAGTTTAAATATTAAAAACGCAAAGAACAAAATCCACTTTCATCTGCTCTAATCAAGACTGGACTAGGGTACAAAGCAAGCCAACCCCATGTTTTCTTCTCCTTTTTTTTTTTTTTTTTAACGTTTATTTATTTTTTTGGGACAGAGAGAGACAGAGCATGAGCGGGGGAGGGGCAGAGAGAGAGGGAGACACAGAATCGGAAACAGGCTCCAGGCTCTGAGCCATCAGCCCAGAGCCCGACGCGGGGCTCGAACTCACGGACTGCGAGATCGTGACCTGGCTGAAGTCGGACGCTTAACCGACTGCGCCACCCAGGCGCCCCTCTTCTCCTTTTTTAACTTAAAAAGAAAAAAGCTAATGTCACTTAAAAAAAAATTACATGTAGAAGAAGAAAGCATTTTTATGATCACTGATGAGCATCCTGGATTCCTCGGTGAACTAGCTGAGCGAGCCTGAGCAAGGCGATTCACCTTACAGAGCCTAAATGAACTTTATGTCTCTTCTTGTCCAGGGTTGACAATGCTTTTGGCTCAGTTCAAAAAGCTGGAGTTTTTCCCTTGTTTTTTTGTTTTGCCTTTGAAGAAATAAAAACTATCACCCAGGTCATCATATTCTATTCCTAAGAAACAAATATTAATATATCATTTATAGCAGTGGAGTAAAAATCAATTCATTCATCAAACTGACCACCAGTGATGTGCTAAGCTTAAAGATTAGTCTGAATTACTGAAAAGTCTGATACATAGAACATTTAAGAAGTTCACAGCCATAATACAGACAGCAATATTTAAAAGAAAACTTTTTAAAAAAATGTTTATTTCGAGAGAGAGAGAAAGATCGAACAGAGTGGAGAAAGAGGGAGAGAGAATCCCAAGCAGGCTCCATGCTCAGCATAGATCTCACAACCATGAGATCATGACCTGCGCCAAAATCTGGATGCTTTAACAACTGAGCCACCCCACAAGAAAAATTCTTGTAAGCAAATCTGACCCCTGAAAATGTTTTCATCATGGACTTTGGGGGAAAAAAAAAGGTTCAAGTCAGTATTATACTAATAAAGGGGGAATTAAAAATGTTTATTTATTTATTTTGAGAAAGAGAGGGAATTTGCAAGTGGAGAGGGACAGAGAGAGAGGAGAAAGATAATCCCAAGCAGGCTCCGCACTGACAGTGCGGAGCCTGCTGCTTAACCGACTGAGCCACCCAGGCGCCCCTAAAAGGGGAATTTTAAACCCCAAATAAACCCCTAAATCCTACATTGGTGAACTCTAAACTCAATACTTTTAAATTAAATTTGGACATAAATTCAGACTATACTCACACACCTGATCTTTTTTAAAAAAAATTACAACATTCCCTGTGAAGAGTGCACAATGGGTATGGCTAAAAATGCAGGGAATGCTTAACATGGATTTTAATGTTAATATATATTAAATTTTCAGAACAATTACATGGCAGTGGTTTCCTTCAGATCATCGTCATCCAGGATTAACTCTCTATTAAGCAAGAAATTTCTAGCTTAGCATCTATGTGAGTGACATTCACATAGACGAAATTCACAGTGGTAAACCACAAACACAACACTTTCATTTTTTATGAATCCTTTTATTGGTTGGGCTGCCAATCCTTCCTGTAGTTCACATGCGTGAAACCTCCTCTGATCATCTCTCAACAGTATAGATTCTGAGATCTGATCATAAAAATCAAATCCATGAGTTAAGATAAATACAGTATACATAATTTCCTAGTTTCTCTGAACTAAACGTAATTAAAGCATTGCTTTCACAAATAGTAAATAGCCAAACTATTTTAAATCACAAAGAATCTTGACTCCTCCCCTAGATAACACATATTTTGCCAACCAGAACTCATCTTTGACTTTTGGACTAAAAGTAAAGTATCTAGTTCTAAATCCTACATTAAAGCTTTCACACAGACTCACAGTATCTTGGCTTGGTTGAAGACATACTACATCTAGCATTGTGCACATATACTGATGGCAAATTGGTTCAGACTCCATGAAGTGTTCCAGGCTTGCCAATTCCTCTGAGTCAGTCACTATCTCTTTGAAAGTTAAGTATGTTTGACAAATAAATGGGGAAAACAATAGTTGTTCTAATACCTAACTGAATGATACCAAATTGTTCTAACGTTCAAAATGGGACAATATAAAAGTGCTACTCTGTAAATCATCAAACACTATAAACCTGAAGGTTTTACTAGTATTAGGTATTCAAAAAATATCTGATAACTTGAATTCAATATAAAACTAACTTTTTCATATCTCTTTCCTTAATCTAATGAGCGAGCTAGTGGTTCACTGAACCATCGAAGTGGTTAGAATCATTTGTAGAACTTCCAAAAAGAAACAAAAACAAAAAAATCCCACATGCCGGTTGTCTTATCACTATAGATTCACATTCAGTGAGTCAAAAGTTAAGTCCAGAACTCAGGTTTTTGGTTTTTTTAACTCTACACTTGGACTCTAATGCATACCTAACTAAAGAGAGTATACAGGAGTAGACAAGCTCAAATATGAACTTATTACTGTATTATTTCAAAAGAAATCTCATTTCATATTTATAGTAAAAGCTATAGTCTGGGGCGCTTGGGTGGCTCAGTTCGTTGAGCATCCAACTCCCAATTTCAGCTTAAGTCATGATCCCAGGGTCGTGGGTTTGAGCCCCGTGTCGGGCTCCGTGCTGAGCGTGAACTCTCTCTCTCTCTCCCCCTCCGCCCCTCTCCCACTCATGTGCTCACTCTAAAAAAATAAAAAAAATAAAAAATAAACAACTATAGTTTGACCCCAACTCTTACATTCATCTTTATGTAACAAATATACTCTAGAATTTTAGATGCCGAAGGCAAATAATAATTTCCCATTATGAAGGAATCTCTCTCTTCCCACTCCTTACTGTGTTTGAGTCTATGTGTGTAAAAGAGTTTATTCAGAAAGGCCCATGTTTAGACCAACTGAGTCAATCTGGACAGTGTAAAACTGATTGAGACGGGCTGATTTCAAAAATCTATAGAAATACCATCCAATCACCTCGGAATTAGACTTGACTTCTTCTGTGCCTGGTTTAGATGCACCATGAGTTGTAGTATCATTGTTGCAGTCAGACATACCTAAAAGTAAAATGTGTTAAGCACACATTAAATAATTTAGTTTAAAAAGCTGTACAATCTCAGTGATATTCTTATAAATATTCTGTAACATAATTTATTTGCGGTCAGAATGTGCTCTGCAAAATTACAATCACATGAGTATCTATTGATTAGAACAGGTAAACAATTCTAACAACAAAATTTGAGAAAAAGTATTTATGCAGAATGTGAAAACATATACCTCAATGATTAAAAAATAATTTCATAAAACATTTTAGATATGAAACAAAATTTAAAAGACCAGAACATCAACTTGATTTGACAGATGAAAAACTCATATACAAGATATCTGAAGCAAAAATATTATTCATGGCCTACATAAAACCAAAGTTTTAGACTAGAACTCAGACCTCTCCTACCTCCCTGGCCAGTGCTCTTTCATATTGATAACACAGACATGACTATTCATTCTCGGAGTGAAACACTATACCCAGATTTCATTAAATAAAAAGTTTGAGCTATTTCTGCTTCTAAGTTATGCAACAACATTTACAGAATGCCAACTATACATGAAGAACTCTTCTAGGCACTAAGGAGAAAGAAGAGTAAAATCGAATTCACGGTCTGCAAGTACTCTGAATCTAATCAAGGAGAAAGAGATAAATAATTACAAGATACCATGTTAGGTATTATAATGCAAAGAAACAAATTTTTACTTTTGAAATACACTGGAGGGAACAATTTTACAATTTCAGCTTGTAAACCGAACCCAATACCACATTAAGAAAATAATACAACATGAACAATTGGGATTTATCCTAGGAATACAAAACTAGCTCAATTAGGAAATCTATTACTATATACTGTATTCCTAAACCTAAGGGAAAAAACACAGTTTTTTTCACATATGTTGAGAGATCTTTTGACAAAATGCAACATCCATTCAAAATTCAGTACTCAAGGAAAAGGGGACTAAGGGAGACTTTCTCAACATGATTTCCAATCACGACCTTGGGTAACTGAAATTGGAGAAAGTAAAATTGCAGCTAAAGGGAGACTACTGTACATATTAGGGATATTAGTCTGTTGTGTTTCAGTTCCCTACAGTCAACTATGGTCGATTAGCACATTATCCTCCTCTTGATATGTTGTCAAAAAATTAACAGCAGCTTCACACTGCATCACAGTGTCTACATCATTCACTTCAACTTCATCTCATCGCATGGCCATTTTATCATCTCACATTACCATAGGAAGAAGAGTGAGTACAGTATAATATATTTTGAGAGAAAGAAAAAGACCACATTCACAAAACTTTTATTACCATATAGTGTTATAACTGTTCTATTTTATTATTGTTGTTGTTAACCTCTTAACGTGCCTAGTTTATAAATTAAACTTTATCATAGGTATGTATGTGTAGGAAAAAAACACAGTATATAAAGGGTTCAGTACAATCCCCAGTTTCAGGCATCCACTGGCAGTTTTGGACTGTATCCCCCACAGATAAAGGGAGACTACTGTAAAGAACTCTTAAAAACAAAAAGAAAAAACTCAAAAACCAGACTGAAAGCAGGAAAAAGACATGAACAGAAAATTCACACACACACAGAAAGACATTAAAACGGCCCTCCAAAATATAAAAATGTTCAAATTCACTCATAATTAGAGAAATGCAAGTTAAAACAACACCGAGATAACCATTTCTTACCTACCAGACTGGCAAAAACATTTTATTTTATTTTTTTTATTTTTATTTTTTTTTTAAATTTTTTTTCAACGTTTATTTATTTTTGGGACAGAGAGAGACAGAGCATGAACGGGGGAGGGGCAGAGAGAGAGGGAGACACAGAATCGGAAACAGGCTCCAGGCTCTGAGCCATCAGCCCAGAGCCCGACGCGGGGCTCGAACTCACGGACCGCGAGATCGTGACCTGGCTAAAGTCGGACGCTTAACCGACTGCGCCACCCAGGCGCCCCAAAAACATTTTAAATATAACAAAACTTTCTGCTCGTGAGGAAGTACGGAAAAACAGGACTCTCATACAGCGCTGATGGGAATACAAATTGGCACAGCCATTCTGGAGGCAACTTTAGTGATGCCTAAGATCATCATCACATATGCACTTACTGCTATACCTAGCAATCTCATTTCTAGGAATCCATCCTAGGAATATACCTCCAGCAATACAAAATACATAGACATTGCAGTATTCTTCATAAATGTAAAATATTGGGAACAGCCTAAATGTCTATACATAGGAAAGTGACTGAATAAACCATGGCACAGCCAAAGAATAGAATACTATGCAACTATTAAAAAAATGAGGAATATCTCTATGATATGGAGTGATTTCCAGGACATACTGTTAAGTGAAAAAAACACAAAGCCCAAAAATACTTATAGGTATACTACCTTCATGTAGAACAAAGGGAATATAAGAAAATACATGTTTCTGTTCATTAGAGCAAAAAGAAATACAAGAACAGAGAGACAGACAGACACACACACACACACACACACACACACACACACACACACACACACAGAGTCCAAAGCAGGCTCCAGGCTCTGCGCTGTCTGCACAGAGCCCGGCATGGGGCTCAAACCCATGAACTGTGATATTATGACCTCAGCCAAAATCGGAGGCTTAACTGACTGAGCCACTCAGGTGCCCCTCTAGATACCATTCTTCAGTAAGGAACTGTAACTCTTAGAAGAATTGGTTGATTCTTCTAAGCAGGGAAATACAAGATGAGTCTGGAACATTTTGTGGTGTCAGAAAGGAAGGAGAAGTTAAAAAAAAAAAAGATGAGAGCCTGTTGAAAGAATACAGGAGCCAACCTGAAGGAACCCCTAAAGGCCAATGCTAGAACAAACTGAGCAACAAAATAACTTATGATAATACTGTATTTAGACCCATAGATTAAGACAAATGAGTCCGTACTGATATAAATAGCCAAATAAATAAGTAAATGGGGGTAAAGAGGCAATACTTCCATATGACAAAGTCTCAATTAATAAACATAGAAAAGAGGGAAACAGAATCACCATCTGGCAAATACCAAAGTAATAAATGTTGCAGACAAGATCCACTGATAGATGCTAAAATTAGAAGGCAAAAGTTAGAGAGGAGAAACAAGGTTTACATAATTTCCAAGTATCTCCCACAAGGTACTTACGAACTGAAAAGGGAAAGACAGTAAAGGAAATCATGGTTCGCAGTGAAGAAACTCAACAGATATAACTTAACCAAGTGATCAAGTAATTACTAGTAGTAAGATATAACATCATAATCCCCTTGAAACACTGCACTGAGAAGGACACATTATTTCTGTGATATTCTTGCCAAAAATGCATAAGCTCAGGCCTACCATGAGAAAACACTGGACTAACGCAAACTAAGGGATGCTCCACAAAATAACTGATCAATACTCTTTAAAAGTGTCATGTTTCCTAGATAGGATCCTGGAACAGAAAAAAAGACAACTGAAAATTTAGTGAAATTCTAATAAGGTCTGTAGTTTAGTTAATAATATGATACCAATGTTAGTTTCCTATTCTTGATAATTATAGTTATGAAGATGTTAGCATTCAGGGAAGTGGAGTGAAGAATCTAAGGAAACTGCACTATTTTTGCAAATAGATCAAAATTAGTTTTTTAAAAACAGAAAGAAATTCTGAACAAAGGTTGAGGAATTACCCTTAGATAAGAGTAGGAAACCTCTTCCACTGAGGGAAGAATGAAAAGGAGGAAGGAAAGGAAGGAACCCCTGGAGATAGCAAGAGTGGAAAAGAAAACAGAAGAAAGTTAAGGCAATTCACTTTCGCTGTCTTCTACTTTCCTATGAAATAGAAGTTATCATCTGCTTCTCTGTATTAATCAGTAGCATCAATTAGGAAAATATATCATTATCATCCAACTGAAGAAAAGGTCAAATAACCCTGGACATAGAGAGAAACAGGAAATCAAATTTCTGAGAATTACAGAGATAGGTACTAAATAATCTGTGTTTTATTGATATTCTTCAAATGCTCTGACCTACTTCACATTTATTTTTTAGAAGTTTGTTCATAAAGTTTGATAACTAATATACATGGGGAACAAAAAGATTTAAAAAGTTAATGACTTCTAGTTTGTACTGTTTAAGATACATGGTTTTTGATCTTTACACATATTCAGTTATGTTTAAAAACCGTTTTCAAAACAGAATGATAAACTACTCTTTCAAAACTACCATTAATGCTCAAGCCTCTTAAGCAAATTTATACTGCAGGCCAAAAATGCTTCAGGTCATCTCTGGGGCTCTGATTCTATAAATCAGCCAGAGGTACTCATTAACTAAAGAGTGTTAAGAACAAATGACCTTTGGCGTGAATTATTAATGAGCACTAGAAAAAGTGCTTAAATAATATCACCCGAAGTTTATAATTCATCCAACTGTCTGGGATTATTTTTTATTTTATTAAAATCATATTTTAATTTCTATAAACTGAATAAACTAGATCTATCCAAGGGGAATTTATATAAGAACTTTAACCAGAATTCAATGAGGGAGAATTCTATACCCTATAATACTTAATTGCATTTAGGTTCCTCCTAAGGACCCAAGAAAGAGAGGCCAGAAGGTACCAAATTTGCCAGGATACTGGAAGAGGAAATAGAAGATTCTATGGATGCCAGAAAAGAAAAAACTACATTTACAGTCTCCATGTTGCCAATGAGTTAAAGACTAGAAGTTAGAAGTCTAACACTAAAGGATGTATGTATGGGATGATGTTGTTAAACAGAAACCATGAGTTTTTCAAATTAAGGTACTCACATACCACACAGGGTCTGAAATGGTGTGCTCAAGGCACAGGAAGGCAAATAGAAACAGGGCAGAGGTAAACAGGATAAACATGGCACATCATATTGGAAAGAGAATTTACATTCTTTTTATTAAAATAAGTACTATAATATTATGGGATCTAAAACAAAATTCACTTGAATAAAACAATATACATAAGTCTTCTAAGAAATTTCTTGAAGTTTTGTAAAAAAATATGTGTCTCTAAAGAAACATCGGGGGCGGGGGGAGAAACATCTGAAGAGGGATACTTCCTTCTAGAGGTACTTTAGTAAAGACGTTGGAGAAATACTATAAATAATTATTAATCTATGTGACCAAGGAGTTCTAACTGGTGAGATAAGGACAATGCTAAGGAGGTAAATACAGAAAATTGAAAGCAAAAAGTAGCAAAACTTGGGCTTGCTTTAATTTAAATTTGCTTAGTTTCTTTAGACTATTGTATTGCTGATATTCCAGAGACTGGTTACCAGGCTAAATATTAAAGAAAGTTACTCTATTTCTTTCATTCTTGATGGAATTTATTAGAATATGTCTAGCTTTTCTCGCTTATGAATAAACAGAATGGAAAGACTTGTTTTAATTTCATAATTTAATACTAATTTTAAAGTTGAACTAACTTACAATAAAAAACTTAGTTAAAACATATAGCGACATTAAGTAACTACATGTGTTCAGAGTTGAAAAGTAACATCTAAAATACAGAAGCTTTCTGCTGTAGTCAAAACAATTTAATTTTCTTTTTTATGACAGTAGTCTTAACGTAAGGAAAAAATCCTTTTCCCTACTATCTAATGCAAATGATACTGAACTAAAAATGGTTTACAACACAATATGTTCAAAGTACAATTACATTCCCTTTCATAAGTATAATAACTAAATAAAAGCAAATAAGATAATAACGAATCATTTACATTATGCTGCTGTCTTATGTCAACAATTATCTCATATCTGTAAAAGCTATTTTACCATACACCTACAAGTCCTTTTAGTGATAAGTTAAGATTACATTGCTCATCAGTCTAGACAATTCAAAAGTCGAAAGCTTTGACAATATATAGTTAATTCCCCATTACAGGTAATAATGGGAAACAATTTAAAAATCAATATTCAGGGGTGATTGGCTGGCTCAGCTGGAAAAGCATCCAACTCTTGATCTTGGGGTCATGAGTCTGAGCCCCATGCTGGGTGTACAGATTACTAAAAACAAACAAACAAACTTAAAAAATAATAATAAATAAAAATCAGTATTCAACTATTCCCATCTCCACCATCATTACTAACTTTCAACCAAGTAATACAATTAACTGGGAAAGTCTTATTTTCCCCATTTAGATTGTGTTTCAGAGAAACTAATGAGAAGTAAAATGATAAGAGTCTCAAAACTAAAGTACTTCCTGAATTCTTCATAGATAACTAGCTGCATTCCAGAATATTAGCAGTGAGGCCAACCAAGAACCGAAAGAACTGGGGAGTTACTTTAATTCTGTAACTAAATTCCCAAAACTATATAAAGTAAACCCCTCGATATTTTTTTCAGTGGAAAAAAGCTTCAGAATAAATAAAGTAAGAATACAGCTTAAACACAGACACAGATAGTAACATATAGAAAAATTTATAGATACGCGTATTTACATGAGTTGGTGTATATTTCTTACAAGCAAATGCAGCCACAATGAGCACACATAGTGCCCAGATATTGGTTTCTAATACCATTCTCCAAGTAAAGGGAACCAGCACTTCTTGGAGAAATACCTGAGTCTAGGCCTGGGGCAGGAAATATACAAGATGAGCCTGAACATCTTGTAGTGCCAGAAAGTAAAGATGTGCTAAAAAAAAATCCCAACAACAAACCAAACAACAAAATCCTCACGATAGGGATATGTCAAAGGAATATAAAAATGAACCGAAAGAGCTCCCAATAGCCAAAGCTGGAAATAAAGTACTACTGGATTATATAACTCAAAGTATAAAATAAATATCCACGAGTCAATATTCATATAAATAAATGACTAAATAACAAATGAGGACAAGGAGACAAATTTCCCTTGCAAAAGAATTCCAAAAAATTTATGTACATACTCCACTGTTAAGAAGGTGGAATAGAACTCCCTACTTCTTAAGCATGTACTTCACACAGTGACTTTTTTCTAAGAAGTACAATATGCAAAGGTTGGGGAAGGAGTAACTTTACAGAGGACAAACCTAATAAACCCAATCTCAAGCCAGGGGACTAAGTCAACAACAACCACTGATAATATTTACTCTTTATACAATGAGAATGTCACTTTATTCCTGTGGGTCTTCCTCCCAAAAACATATTATCCAGTCTAATCCTAAGAACAGCATCAGACAAATCTCAATTGAGGGACAGTCTACATAATACTTGACCAGTAACTCTCACAACTATCAACTTATGAGGAAACATTTTTTTTTTTTCAACGTTTATTTATTTTTGGGACAGAGAGAGACAGAGCATGAACGGGGGAGGGGCAGAGAGAGAGGGGGACACAGAATCGGAAACAGGCTCCAGGCTCTGAGCCATCAGCCCAGAGCCTGACGCGGGGCTCGAACTCACGGACCGCGAGATCGTGACCTGGCTGAAGTCGGACGCTTAACCGACTGCGCCACCCAGGCGCCCCTCAACTTATAATCAAAATCAAGGAGTCTGAGAACTGGTCAAAACCAAAAGGGCACATGACAACTAAATGTACTGGGGTATTCTGGAACAGAAAAAGGACATTAGGAGAAAACTGAAGCAATCTGAACAAACATTAGTACATATAAATATTGGTTTATGAATTGTGACAAATGTACCACACTAATGCAGTATGTTAATAACAGGGGAAGCTGGGCATGGGGTATACAGGAATCTCTACACTATCTGCAATAATTCTAAAAATCTAAAATTTTTCTAAAGTAAGAGTTTATTATAAAAGAATCTAAGAATACTGCGTTATATGTTATAGTTTTTAATAATTAATATAAACTTATATTAAGATTTTTCATACACTTAAGAAACAGTATAACTCAATTTAACTACTATTTTAACTACTATATTAAAAATAGTTATATTCAAAATCCTGTAGTCTAAAACTTCATGAACTGAAATCTTTAATACTATACACTTGGAAATTCAAGCAATATTTAGGCATGAGGTACTGAGCTAGAAGATAGGGATTTAATAACAAGCCAAAAAAGAATGTAAGATTTGGTCCCTATCTTCATGGAGTTTGGAGGCATATAATCACACACAAAATGTAAACTGTAACTGTGGTAAATGTATGATCTGGGTGGTTAGAGTATTCCCTAAGGAAACAAAACTTCTGTTGAAGTGTGAAGGATAGTTAGGAGCTAATAAGGAGCCTTGTAATGGCAAGGAGCAAAGGACTAAAAGGATTTTTTACTTTTTAGTACAAAGGACTAAAAGGTGGCCAGCATAGTTGAAGTGGAGAGTTAAGCAGAACATGGTAAATGATGAGGCTGGAGGGCAAGGGTGAGTTAAGCACTGTTAAGGAGTTTTACTTTTATCCTAGAAGCAATGGGAAGTCATAGAAAAATTGGGGAGGAGAGAAAAGTGACAATCAGATACGTGTTTCAAAATAAGCCACTATGTCTCCAGGATGGATAATGGATTAGAGAGGGGCCAAAATAGAAGTGAGCAGAGACGAATGGAGGCTACTATAGAAATTTCAGGCAAAATGATGGTAACAACTAAAGTGGTAGCAGTGGAAATGGAAAGACGTAAACAGATTCAAGAGATATTCAAAAAGTAAGAGTAATAAAACCTGTTGACGGTAACTGGGAAAGGGAGTTATTAAGGATCACTCCTAATTTTCTGTTTTGCACAACTGGAAAGATAATAGAGTCACTCACTGAAATAAGGAGCAAAGAAAAATGAACATTTGTTTTGTTTTGTGTGGGAGTGAGGGGGAAATCAATTTAGTTGTAAACATATTGTATTTGAGAGAACTTTAATATATTCAACAGAGGGTGCCAACAAGGAAGCAAGATATACAGGCCTAGAGCACAGAGATCATCGAAAACACACCCTTAGAAAAGCTGTCGTCTTTAGCCTAGAAAAGCAGCTAACTATAATCCCCAAATATCCAAGAAAAACATTAGACTTTGACCATCTGGATTTAATTAAAACAAAAGCTGAGAGAGAACATGGCAATAATATTTCATCAGCTAAAACAAAAACTGCTAGGCACCACGGGAAATACAGAGTTTTTTAAAATCTTGGTTCAATAGTACAGTAATTATGTCACTAATCATGCAGTATTTTAAGGTTTTAGCATGGCTGGCGAACATTGTTGGGAATGTTTTATACCTGTGCTGTCCAATAAAGTAGCCGCTTAGCTTCATGTGGCCGCTGAGCACCTGAAATATGACTGGTGTGACTGAGGAACTGAATTTTTAATCCTAGTTTATTTTAACCAATTTAAATACCCACACGTGGCTAGTGGCTACAGTATTAGAGCTGGTTTAGAACTTCTTCATCTATTTCATCTAATCCCCAACAACTACCCTGCAAATTAACTGTGAGTGGTTGTGGGTGATAGAGGGATTAGAGCACTAGAAACTTTCATTCCATCTGCCTACTACATTATTCGAATTTTAGTTTCAAGAATATATATTACTTGTGTAATTAAACATATTTTTAATTTTAAAAGTAATTAATATGCCACATAAAAAAATTAGGAAACACAGAAAGAACAAAATAAAAATAATCTGTACATGTATCTTTAAGAAATAATCTGCAATTAACATTTACTCGTATCTGAAGAGGATCTGTATTTTTAACACTTTTGTTAGAAGTACTTGTAGCACAATGGCCCAAGTTATTCTCTGAGTTTTATCCCATTACTCTTCTCTCCCACCCCCATCTCCAAACACCTCGGAAATCCTTTTAGACAGCCACTATCTCTGGAACTCAACCTTGAACCTGCCAAAAATAAACACAGTCCACTCGCCTGTCTCCCTTTATTACCATCACCCTTTGCCACTAATGTCACACACTTTAACTGGAACCCAATCTGTACCCCACAATGTCATGAAATCATTTAGTCACTATCATGAAAAGAGTACAAGCTTTGGAGTAGAGCAACTGAGATTGTGAGTCTGTGGTTCTCCTTTTACAGCGCCGGTGACCTTGGACTACTTACTTCTGCTGGTTTGTGTACCTGTTTCTTCATTTGTTAATAGAAAATAAGAATACTTAATATACAGTATCTATAAAGCATAATGCCTAGCCAAAGTAGCACTTAATAAACGACAACTATTATGGACTTAGGACTGCTCTACATGCCCTGAAGGTAGTAGCACTCAAACAAAACAGATAGGGGGCTGGCCATCCTGGAGGCTACATGCCACTGATTTAACCCCTAGGGACTCTTTCCACCTGGGATTTGAACTCCTGATCCATCCCTTATTAGGTGTGTGACCTTATACAAAGCACTTTAGCTAAAATCTCAATTTCTTCATTTCTAACATGGTAATATTATCATATCCACTTGATATGGCTAGAATAAAACTATGTATATGAAAACTGAGTATATGAAAGTATATAAAACTGAGTATATCAAAGTGCTTTGTAAATTATTAGATGCTAAATAAACAGAAGGTATTAAACAAGAGTAACATATTCCTCTTGTCCCAGACAAAGCTTTCCAACGAGTATGCCGAGAATGAATTACAGATGTGCTGAAATACTGACTGCCCCCTCAGCCTTCAGGGAACCAGAGAGAGCCTGAATATAGTCTGCCCTACAAATATAATCATTTTCTATGTGTGCCATGATGCAGAACAATTTGGAAGCCTTGCTCTAAAATACTATCGCATGCTAGCAGAAACTGGAGTTAGCTAACTGACTCTCTCCTCTGTATGACTTAGGCTTCATCACAAGTTCCACTGTTCTTACGGTCCTGCTTCAAAAACAGTGCCTCGCAGTTCCCTAAAGGGCTAAAGAAGATCAAGGAGCTGTTTAGTCCAATGCTATCAGAGATATACAAAAATGAAACAAGATAAAAAACTCTTAGATGAGAATATGGCAAAGATATTGCCATATTTTCACAAAAGATTAGAGCAATTTCCAGTAACACCTATCTATGACCACCGCAAGACAAAGGTTTAGAAGTCATGGAGAAGAGGAGAATCAGAGATAGGAGAAAGAGAAAAGGAATAAAGGAAAAAGAAAACATATACTTTTGTAGAAAACAGCTGAGAATCTGCAAGAATCTGAGAATTCAGTGGCTTCCATGTTTGCCTAAAGGTAGTAGGCCAAAGATGACAAGATTATTTTCAGATTCTTTCGTTTTATAGTCTTTTTCATACATCCTAGAACTAATGCTGCTGCATAGTTTTAGACTGTCATGGTCCCTAAATCATCATCTTTCATTATGTAGAACTACTCTTTCCAGTGTGTACATACATTGTTAGTTTTTTCATACATGGCCATATTATCTTAAATTCCCTGTTGAATTTATTCTTATTCTTTCCTTCATCCTGAGTTTATTCCTTTCTCCATCCCAAATTGATCATTCTCAAATGTATTTATACCTCCAGAATCTCACAAAGCCAAGTTTATTACTTAAAACCTTTTTCTCATTTACCACTCTTCATGTCATAAATGCACATACACTCCATATACACACAGATTTATATCCATCCTGATGGGAAAACTCTACCAAATAACACTCCATAAGCTTTCTCCAAGTTCATTTCTTTTGGTCATACTTTTAGATAGGACATTCAACAAGGTGTTCATCTACTGACGATTATTAAGGGAAAACATATTCTTTTCTTAACAGCTGATAGAGAAATCAGGTGAGATATCCCGAAGTCATGCCAAAAACAATGTAACGTAAACACAGCAGAAGCAGTCTAGACTAGACTAGTCTACTACTAGGTTCAATCCTGGCTCCATCAGTGTAATTTTGAGCAGATTCCTTTGGCCTCAGTTAATTGTTTAGTTTCAGTCTCTTCATTTATAAAAATGGGGATTTTAGCCACCCTGTAAAAGTTGCTGTGAGGATTAGATGAGGTAATCACATAAAGCAATTAGCATAAGGCCCGGCACATAGTAAGCAAACAAATGTTAACTGTTGGTATGGTGTCAGATATAACCTATCTTCTGACTCTGTCATTACCTTTTTAGAAAGAAGCTAATTTAGCATAATCCTCTCTTTATGAAATTATGTTTTCTTCTCCCCCAAGTGAGGATGCGAGACAGCAGGAAGTTCTCTTACTTTGTGAGAAGAATCTAGTTGCTCTGCATGAGCTTATGACAAGCTGTATAGGTTTCTGCAAGTGTCAAACATTTTACAACTTCAATCCTCGACCAATAAACACTTGGCAACCAAATCGGTAAGTTCAAGTACACACTCTAAACTCGTACTGCATTTGGAGGGATACTAACTTTTTTACATGAAAGAACAATCATTAAAACACCTGATATAGAACAGAGGGAAAGGGGATGACTAGATAAGCAGCAACATACCAAAAGTTATGAACCACGCTACTAAACCATCTTATTTGCCATTCCTAGCAAAGCCAAAGTCTAAAATAATGCCTCAAGTAAAAAACAAGAAAATGAAAGCATAGGATAACCAAAATGTAATTTTTAAATTCTGAACTGTACCAAGTAGGATGGTGACATTTAATACGTATTAAATAATAATAAACACATTAACTTATAAACCCATTGGATCTCCGCAGCATTGGCCACAAACAACTATCCCTAAAAAGAAACCTCAAAACCACAAATCAGGAACTAAGTAAGTAGGCAGTCTTACTTCCTTCTCTAGGTCTAGGAAGGAATTTAGAAACGCAGATGTTTTGAAGTAGTTAAGAGATTTCAGTTTAAAGCCTAGAATCTCTGCATTCTACTCTCCCAATACAAGCTATTTACAGTTTGAAAAAATAAAAAGCTCCACAAAAAAAAGTTGTCATTAACTTAAACAAGACACTAAGGAATAGTTTTTAACCTATCTGGAGGTTATGTACTTCTTAAGAATTTGTTTTAGAATGGACAATCCCCCCTACCTCCCTCCAAAATGCATTCAAACAAAACTGCACATACTTTAAAAGGTGGGGATGAGGAAGACCCCTGAAAGTTACAGACTTCTAGACCATGGACCCCACGCATAACTCATGATTAAGGCAAACTAATTTATCAATTTGAAAAGGAATGAAAGTAACTGAGGCAGAGATTTTCATACAAAAAATCAGAAATATTTTCTATTTTCTCAGGTAATGAGCATTAGATGTGGTGGTTGGGAGAGGGTGTTGGTCATGTTGAGCAAGGAAAACAAAAAACCATGGGACAAACAAGAAAAGTAGAGTTAAAGCAGTATTAACACACAGTCCATTGTAGTCACTCTGAGACAGCAGCAATGAAATGGCCTGCAGCCTTAACACAGGACTGTTTTAACAAAACCAATTCTGGTGCACATTTCCATGCCAATGAAGTTAATTAAATGGCTAATGTTAGCACACCCCTGTAGGTCAAAGCACAAGTTTATGAAAAGTCCTGTAAATATTCCAGTTTTCCTTATCAGATAAGAGCTGAGTTAGATGGAGTGCTTGGGTGGCTCAGTCAGTTAAGCATCCAACTCTTGGTGTGACCCAGTTCATGATCTCGCCCTGGTCGGACAGAGCCCAGAGTCCAGCTCTGAGCGCGGAGCCTATATGAGATACTCTCCCTCCCTCTCTCTCTGCCCCTCCCCCACTCGTGCTCGAGCACGCGCTCTCTTAAGGTAAATAAATAAACCTTAAAACAAAAAAAGAACCAAGTAAGAGAAATCATGTACTTTAATCTAGGAGAAAACAAAGGGAGGGTACAGAAATCCTAACAGGGGGTGGCTTAAGGATCTGTAGGAAGTATCAACTACAAACTTTTTGAGATCAATGGGTACAAGAGGGAGATGAAAGCAAAACAAAGGAAGTAATAAAGTAAAAGGGAAAACGTCTAGAAGCTGTTCTTTGAAACAAAACAAAACAGAACAAAAACCTCTTTCCTCTTCCTAGACACGTAAACAGTAACTTGGCAAAAAGGAACGGATGAGAAGACGACAGCACGACTTCCTTCCCAAACTCCAGCATTCGCTGGCCGTCCTCACAAGCACAGTCAGACTTGGGACATTTCTTAGGCAAGGCTCCTCCCTGCACCACTGCCCAGTGAACTTCTTGGAGGGACTACCAACTATCTCCATTCCTCTCACTGCGGGAGAGAGGAAGTAGGGGATGCAGTGAGCGGAGGAGAAAAATAAAGACTGGACACCAAACCTGAAGGTGGCCCACTTCGGGACTTAGCCGAGAAAGACCTGGATCCTGCCACCCCTTTTCCCCACCCAATGCATGCAAAGATGAGAGGGCGCAGCCCTGCAAGGGCCAGTCTTCCCTTTCCACCCGCTGTTTCCGGGACACCGGGGGTCGGGGCAGAAACCAAATGCCGAATACTTGGGCAGATATGTCACAGACGAGGGGCAGAAGTGTCTAGTGAAAAGTCTGGAATGGCAAGCTCCACAAGCAATGTGTCCACCCCCGCCAACTACCTCAGACCAGCCTTCCTCCTCCCACCCCCACCCCCCTCCCACTTCTTTCCCGGCGGGCCAGCACCGCCCTCACCTGTCTGCGGGGAACCCGGCAGCTCTCACGTCGAGGATTATCTTTGCCGCTGCTCTCCGGAATAGCCTCAAACCTGGCAAGAAGTGAGCGGAAACGCGACCTAGGCCTTTTCCTTCTTCCCCTCCCCCCACGCACCTCGGATCCTCGGGGGCGGGGAGCAACTGCAGCTGTCACCGCCTCACACTGACCAACCGCCGAGGACACACAGACCGGCTGCCTCTCAACCCGGCCTGCAGCACCAGCACAGAGAGCAGCGGAGCCGGAAGTGAGGAGACCGGAAGTAGCGTTGTCCTTGGCCCTGGACGGCCTCTCTCTCCCTCAATCTGGCCCGGCCCAGCCACATCTCGGTGGTGCCAGCGCGCTTCCCTTGAGGCCTCCTCCGCCCCACTCCTGGAGGCTGGCCCCGCCCCTCCCGTTGCGGCCCTAGCAACCACATCCGGGGCTCCGCCGGCGCCGTTGCCCGGGTAATTTTCTGGCTCCGGCCGAATCACAGAGGGGTGTGCGCGCGGGTCCCGATGCATCTGCCAGAGCTGGGAGCTTGCGGAAGGGCGCGCGCGGGCCTGGTCTTGAGTGGTCGGAGGTCTCCAGAAGCCCTCAGCATCCCTTCTTTCTTACTTATACACCCCAGCCTCACGCGTTAGGCGTTCCCCCTGCAGATGGTGAGCCGGCGGCGGGATGGTGGAGGTGGACGTAGCTCGCTGCCATGCGTACCACAGGAGAGCCAAAGCTTCCTTCTCAGCTGCTGGAGAGCACTTAGAAGGTTGTTTCAGTACCGCGGCGGGTGGGAGGGTGGAGGGAATGAGGGGTTAAGGGAACAGACGGGATGCGGGCGCCCCACAATCGCTTCCCCAGTGCCTGGAGCGCCTCACTCCGGCTGCGTCGCTCACGTCCACCCACTTCAGGAAGACCAGACCCCCAAGCCTGGCATCCCCTAGTTCTTGTCACTTGCTGTCTTTGTGATCACTTTCTGCCCTGCTCTCTCGCTAACGGTGGATCCCGGATACTTTTCTTTCCTGCTCCTCTTTCTTTATCCGTATGACTGATTTCTGCTTTATTTGCCCGTCCCATTTCTTCTTAAGCAGATCACTGCCCTCTCTACGGAAACCGCCGAACAATCCTTTTTCTCAGAGCCCTTTGTAGTTTACTAAGTTGAGACCCCAACCTGTACTTTGGATACTCTCCCCATCCCCGGAACTGAATGGAGGGAATGTATGGCTGTGCAGTGGTGCTAGACATACCTGAAGCTCGTTTGCCTACAGTACATACAGTTGATCCATCCACATTCATCCCCCTTCAAGGCTCCGGACTGCATTTCCTTTGACAGCCTTGGGTGCTCATTTTTACCACTTCACTTGTAGAAATGCGAAGGGTAACAGTGCATTCCGTAGAATTTACCATTCATTTACGGTCTAAAGACCGTACTTCTTACCTCCTTTATTTGTCATATTAGTTGATGATACATTTTTAGTGGCTAAGTGCCCGAAGGCAGAATTCTGCCTTTACAAATTCTAGGGAGTTTCAGCATAGTGAATCGTATATCCCTGTACAAATATCTTCCCCATAGCCATAAATGGTTAATACCCACGACAACGCAAATGTGTCAGAAGTGAGTAACAATATTTATCAGCTGAGATCTCCAGGAGACTTCCTCTGACAAAAACAGTACTCAAGTCCCAAAATGTAAATCTATGTATAAAGGACCATTATCTTAAGTGGCTCTGTCCCTAACAAAAGAGAAGAGCAAATATATATGCTAGTTCACTTAAACTGTATCTTCAGTTCTATAGCCCACTGTGGAGTTTTCTATTTAGAGCCATCCTGTTAGTCTTTTCAATTGTAAGAAAAGGATCCCAATCTAGAATAATTACTGCCGTTCTTGTATAGGAACAGAATGGAGCATAGTAGCAAAGTGCAAGTATTCTTAGAGTTCTGGAAGGGTGACTAGGAAGAGGTGCATGGCTGAGCTCAGTCGTGCTTGAATGACCTGTACGTGACTGAGTTGGCTGGTGTCTTAACGATTCCTGCCAGGTGTCTCTTGAGTTCGGGAATGTTTAACTTCATTAGAATCCGTCTAGTTATCAAATTGTTAGGCTCAGAGGTGTTTCTTGCATTGGAAGGGTGGACGCTTGCTTTAATTATTTGTCCTTAGCTGGATAGTTTCCTTGGCAGCTGCTGGCGGTTTTGCTAGAGATTCTGATGGACTTGGAACCACTTGGAACTCATCCTCATTTCTGTTTAGTGAAGGTGCTGTTAATCATGTTAGGTACCTTGGTCAGTGCATTTCTGGTACTGTGCGTGATTAGTCCTCATGCATAGTACAGGGCGACACACAGGATTAATCTTCCCATGACTTCTGCTGCTCCGAGGGAAATTAGAATGTAGGTTGGCTCAAAGAAAACACTGGAAGCTACTTCAGCTGGTGATGGAACACAGTGAAATACTATGAACTTTATTTTGGAAAAAGAAAGCAGAAGCTGGTATTTTTTGATTTGGGGGAAATTTTTGATTCTAACAGAAAGTTCTTATTTTAAATCTAACTCTGCTTAGATGGAGACCTACCTTCCTTCCTTTCTCTCTCTCTCTTTCTTTTCTCTCTTTTTTCTCTCTCTCTCTCTCTCTCTTTTTCTTTGCCCTAGAGTTTGGGGAATTCTGCCTGCCCATTCTCTTTAGGAAGAATAGAAGATTACTACTTTTCTCTAAATTGACATCTGTGTTTGGAGAGGTAAGAAAAAAGGTAATAGTTGTCTGCCATATATGTTTATGATATGAGGATTCTCTACTCATTTACCTTTGTACTGCTATTGGCTATTATTCAGCTCTTGCAAAATCAGGTGCCACTTTTTCACTTGGCTTATGGGGAACTCTGACGGCCTATATTTCATTTATTGACCAAGAAGGAAAGAGGACAACAGGTTAAAGAATATTATTCCTTTCTGAATGAATTAAATGTGCATTCGACTTTTTTTCTTTGCTTTAGATGTTAAATACTTTATATTGTTTACAAATAATACTTTCTCAAGAGAAAGTAAGAGGTGCTACCTTCAAATCTTTTCTAGGGGGATTCTGGTAATGTCACAATAATTTTATCACTCTCTATCATCAGCTCCCTTTTCATGGAGACATGTTGTGTTAATGATTGCACAATGTAATTCTCTGGAAACAAACCCTGTGTTGGAGGGTACTGATAAATGGAACATTTAAGAAGTCTGTGAATAGTAGTATGATTAGAACATAAGAGTAGTGGGGCGCCTGGGTGGCGCAGTCGGTTAAGCGTCCGACTTCAGCCAGGTCACGATCTCGCGGTCCGTGAGTTCGAGCCCCGCGTCGGGCTCTGGGCTGATGGCTCAGAGCCTGGAGCCTGTTTCCGATTCTGTGTCTCCCTCTCTCTCTGCCCCTCCCCCGCTCATGCTCTGTCTCTCTCTGTCCCAAAAATAAATAAACGTTGGAAAAAAAAATAAAAAAAAAAGAACATAAGAGTAGAAATTGTTTTAACTACAAAGAGAAAAAAACTGAAGTTATCCATAATTCCATTATCTAGAATTAACACTGAACATTTTTGTCAATGTCTTTTTTCTATAAATATATATTTTTCTACATTTATTTAACAAATTGTGATTTAGAACCTACTGTTTGCTGAGTACTAAACACGGTAGGAATAGCCATGAGCCCCTGTCCTCATGTAACTTTCAGTGTATGTTGATTTTGTTGGCATACGGTTTTGTATTTTGCTTTTTTCACTGAATATATTATGGAATTTTCTTCCAATCATTAAATACTCTCCTTCAGTGGCTCAGTAGTATTTTAGCATATATATTTCTTAATTTATTTACCTAATCCTTTTTGCTACACATTTAGGCTCTTTCCCATTTTGTCTGTAATTAAAACAACAGTGGGAGGAATATTGTTGTATGGTAAAATTCTATGATTTCCAGTGATTCTCACTTTGTATAATTCCCTCTCATTTGAACATGATAGGATATCATTCTCATTATAATGTTTTCTTACATGTACAAGGGATTTTGCAGAAGCAACCAGTTGATTTTAAGTTCATCAACAGGGAGATAATCTGGATGGGCCTAAACTGATTGCATGAGCCTTTTAAGAGCAGAGAGTTTTCTCCTGCTGGTTGCACCAGAGAAGGCAGAGAGATTCGAAGCATGAGAGAGATTTGACAGGAGAAAGGTTCTCTGTTGCTGAAATGAAAAGGGCCACAGTCGAGGACCTGAAGGAGGCCTCCAGGAGCTGAGAGCAGTCTCTGCTAACAGCCATCGAAAACTCAGGGACCTCAGTCCTACAACCACCGAAGTTGAATTCTGCAAATAACCTGAATGAACTTGCAAGCAGATTCTTCCCTAGAACCTCCAGATAAAAGTCCCATTTGACTAACATCTTGATTCTGCCTTGTGAGATCCTAAGCAGAGGACCCAGTTGAGCTCACCTGGACTTCTGACCTGCAGGACTGTGAGATAATAAGAGGGTATTGTTTTAAGCTACTAAATGCAGACATAGGAAATGAATACATTTGTAAGCTAGATTATTTTTGCATCTCAAATTATTATCTGGGGATAAAATCCTAGGCATGGACTTGCTGGATAAAAGTGATGCACATTTTTTAGATATTTTTATCATGTTACTAATTTGCCCTTTGTAAGCTTTGTACCTGTTTATATACCGCCTCATAACCTATGTTATATTCTGGCAAACACTAGATACTGCCATTCTGGTAGGCAAAAACAAAAAACAAAAAGGGTATCTCCTGGTTTGAAAGAAGATTTACATTTCTCTTATTACCAGTAGAATTGATTATTGTTTCCTTTACTTGGAGTTCACTTGGTAAGTCTTTTTTAGTGACTTGCCAATTCTTTTTCTTTAGGTAGCTTTACCATTGACGTGGAGAAAATAGTATCTAATGTGTACGGTATTTTTCTGCTGTAATATTTTCATGGAGTAGAATGATTAATGAGCATAATTGAGAGAATGGGTACTTCTGAGAAATATTAGCTACTGCCATTACTCCCTGCAAGAAATATCCCAGACATTATACTGTGCGAGAATGGAAAATGTTAGCTTCATTGGTTAAGCAGTATTGGTGCCTTGCTCTCTTCTAGGGAAAAAAAGTCTGGCTTGTCTGGCTCAGCATCAGAAATGTGGTTGTTTCGGGTATAAACATATGTTGTATATTACCATGGAAAATTATAGGTTTCACTCTTGTTTTAGAAGGAAATATATACTGTTAACTCTCAGAAAACAACTAAGATCTTCCTAAATGAACATCATTATTTTCAGTTTGATCAAGATAATCACTAATCTCTGTGTATATTATATTGCTTTATTTAAGAGGTAGTGAAGGAGGAAATTCAAGTTATTTTTTCTCTAATCCTTGTTATTTGAGATGAGAGGGTTTATTTCTAACAAATGAAATAAGGCAGAAGGAAAAAAGGAAGGAAGGAAGAAAAGAAGTAAGGAAAGAACAGAAGAAAGAAGGAAGGGAGAAGTTGGGAGAGTCCCTTTTTCTCTTGGAGAGTAGTTCTGTGTGGTTTTGTCTTAAAAAATTGTTTCTTGCTACCTCAATTTCTAAAGGTTGGTATCTTCCTAATAAGAGCAAGATATTTAAAAATGTTTATTTTGAGGGGTACCTGGTTTGCTCAATCTGTTGAGCATCTGACTCTTGATTTTGGCTCAGGGTCACGGGATCGAACCCCTATGTCAGGCTCCACACTGAACGTGGAGCCTGCTTAAGATTCTCTCCCGCCCCCCCCCGCCCCCCCCCCCCGCCCCTCACTCCCACTTGCATGCTCTCTCTCTAAATTTTTTAAAATTTAAAAAAAAATTTAAAAATGTTTATTTTGAAGTAATTGTAGATTTACAGGGAATTGCAGAAATATGTATAGGGAGGTCCCATATATGAGCAAATTTGTTTTGTTTGTTTGTTTTAATTGAATGCTCAAAGCTTATTTACTTAGAAAGGTCAGCCCACCCTAACGTTGGGATATGGTTGCTATTTGTGTTCACAGAATTCATAAAGGCCTATTCTTCTGTAGAGGTTTGATGTTGCTTTGTTGTTGTTGTTGTTGTTGGGTTTTGGATAGGCATTGCAAATGCTGCCTTGGTTGGGTGCTGGGGACACAGAGTGTACAACTATTATCAAAGGAGGCCACACCAGTGTGATCCAAAGGCACTGTAATATAGTGAAGAGAATGGTAGATTTTATACTAGTGCCCTCAACCACGTTATAACTTCATGAGCTTTGAAATTCAGTTTTATCTTCCTCCTGAGTTGTTTGAAATACAGGAAGTAAAGGTGTTTGGAAAATAAAGCCCTGGGCTATCATAATTATTATTAAGGTCTTTTTACAACAACAACAACGAAAATCCTTTACTGGTTGTAATTCCTATGATAAAAATTAACTTTTTTTAGACAACAAAGGCGGAGGAATTTTGACAAAAAGTTTTGTCAAAAAATTTTGTGCAAAAAATGCATATGACATCTTGAAACCTGGGAGAAGAGAAAAACTAGAGGAATGGAGTGCCCACACTATATCACACAGCAGTAACACCTGCTCATCAAATTAGCTTGCTACCTTGGCCTGAAGTAGGCCCGAAGCCTGTAGATTCTGGTATAGTAGGTGCTACCTGGGAAGGTAGGGGCAAGCTTATCTGGTCCATGTGACTGTTCTCACAGTACTGTTTGATTTAAGAAGATCTCTGCTTTCAGTATATGTTTAAGGTGGGATTCTTGCTTCAGTTTGCAAGTAGGATTTTGTAAAATCTTTGAATTGTGTAGATTGACACAGCCAAAGGGACGTTAGAGAGAAAATAATGATAACGAGATCATGACCAGGCATTCACTGAACACTTTGCAAGGTACTAAATACTGTGCTGAGCACGTCACACTCTCTCGTTGAATCTCATTGAATGTGCAATGACCCTGTTTGGTAGGGGCTGTAGTTACACCTATTTTACAAACAAGGAAGCTGAAGCTTCAAATGGTTAAGTAATCTACCCAGGATCCCGTAAGTACTAAATGGCAGAATCACTTGTCAACTCAGGTGTGGCTGGCACCAAAGCCCATATCCTTACACTATAATAAGCTCTATTTTACAGATAAGGAAGTGGAGGTCCTGAGACATTAAGTACGACCCATGGTCACTCTCCTTCTTACTCTTAGTCTAGGTCTTTTTCTGCTTTATACCCTTGTAAGAATTTGCTTATTCCTATGCATTTTGTCAACTATTTCTGGCCTCTGCGCGTCTGGCTGGTGTGTCAAGTTGATGGAAAAGTTACTAGGTTTGTAAGCATTTAGATAAAATAAGACTTGGATTTCTAAAATTTGTAATCAAATCACTTGTTTTGATTTTTAGTGAAGCCTTTTCTACCAGACTCCTATAAAGGAGACACTGTCTCCCATGTGCTATTAAAAGTTGAACCTTGTGACTACTGTCTGACTATGTTTTTCTTTTAGAGGAGTCAGAGGGGGCAGGCTATGACTTCATGTGAAAAATAGCCACCAAAGATCTATCCAGCATAATTTTTAGTTTTTTAATTTTGGTAAGTGCCCATTTTTAAAACAGATTAAGTTTGTCTGAATTATTTTGAAAGTATATATTACAAAACATTCAAAAGCAAGTGAGAATTCAAACGCATAGAGCAAAGCTACAGGGCTTTTTACCGAGGCCGTTGAGGAGGTAAGCCTTTCTCCTGGAAGCTTTGGTTATTATATTTTCAGAAACATGGTCCCATTCTTTTCTTTATTATTAAAAGCATAACTAATTAGTATAAATATTCTTTTTGATATTCGATTGACACATAATTGCTAAAATAAGTTGTTTGTTTGTTTTTTTTTACATTTTCAAGAGGCAGAAGATATACCGTCAGGTCCTAGAAGGAGTCTACCACTTCCTTCTCTACCCTGAAGAGACTTGGAAATTAATGGGTAACATTTTACATGAAAATTACTGAATGCTATTCCTTCTTATCTCTGAGGCCTTCTGTGGAGAATTAATAGGAGGTTGAGTGTGCATGGATAAAATGGATCATCTTAAAGGATTGAAGTTCCAAAAATATATCAGCAGGACTGGACAGGTTTGACATAATGAGATTTCTATTTTAGCTTGACTTCTGGAACTCTGAATAAACTATAAACTGAGCCGCACAGGTCCTGGGAAGGAAGTTTCTCTTCTAAAATATTCTGGTTGCATATAACATTTTCCTTATTCAGAACCTTTGAAAAAATATATTTACATCTCAATTTCCTGAGAATTAAGACTAATAGACACTTGCCAACTTTTAATATATGAAGCGGGATAGAAAGCAGCAATTTGTATCATTTTGGAAAAGAAATTTAAAGAAACAGACACCAGAAAGACGGGAAATCTCTACATAAGCACCGGTTGAGATGGCAGAAGCTTCTGTGGATGCCTCGACTCTGCCCGTAACAGTGAAGAAAAAGAAAAGTTTATCCATTGAAGAAAAGATCGACATTATAAACGCAGTAGAAAGTGGCAAGAAAAAGGCAGAAATTGCAGCTGAATATGGAATAAAGAAAAATTCACTGTCTTCTATTATGAAGAATAAAGACAAAGTTCTAGAAGCCTTTGAATCTCTGAGATTTGATCCAAAGAGAAAAAGACTGAGAACTGCTTTTTACACAGATCTGGAAGAGGCATTAATGAGGTGGTATCGAATTGCTCAGTGTCTAAATGTACCAGTTAATGGTCCAATGCTACGTCTAAAAGCTAATGATTTTGCACAGAAACTGGGACATAATGATTTTAAGTGCAGTAACGGTTGGCTGGATCGCTTTAAATCCAGGTATGGTTTAGTATTCAGAGCTCAACCTGTGGAAGCTACAGGTGTTTCAGTAGACCCTTCAACTGTCTGGCACCAAAATGTACTTCCTTATTATTTAAATGATTATCATCCTAAAAATGTTTTTAATATAAAAGAGACTGGGCTGCTTTATCGAATGTTACCTACAAATACATTTGCATTTAAAGGAGAAACCTGCTCGATTGGAAAGTTATGCAAAGACAGAATAACTCTAGTGGTTGGGACAAACATGGATGGCTCAGAGAAACTTCCTTTGCTCATCATTGGAAAACACAGAAATCCACACTGTTTCAAAGGTATAAAATCATTGCCTGTGTGTTATGAAGCTAACAGGATGGCATGGATGACCTCAGATGTGTTTGAACAATGGATGCGGAAGCTCGATGAGAAATTTCAAGCCCAGCAACGAAGAGTGGTGATCTTTGTTGATTCTTTTCCTTCACATCCAGAGGTAAAGAACCTAAAGTCCATTGAGTTAGCATTCTTTCCATCATGTGTATCTTCCAAATTTATAGCTATGAAACAAGGTGTTATTAAAAGCCTTAAAATCAAATATCGACATTGTCTTATCAAAAAATTTTTAAGCTCTGTTGAAGGCAGCAAAGAATTTACATTTTCCCTACTAGACGCAGTTGATACTTTGCACCTTTGCTGGAGGGCTGTAACCCCCGAGACTATTGTTAAGAGCTATGAAGAGGCAGGATTCAAATCTCAAAAGGGAGAAAGTGACAAGACAAATGCAGAGACAGACACTGGTCTTGATTTGGTTGCCCATGCTCAGGCAGCAGGTGTGGAATTTCCTGAAGGTTTATCTCTAGAAGAGTATGCTGCCCTCGATGATGATTTGGAGACGTGCGAAGCGGCACCAAAAGGTGATTCTGTGTGGACCGAAGAGAGTAAATCAGATGAAACTGGGCTTTATACTTCTGATGAAGAGGATGATGGTGGATCTCTAGGAACTGAGCTCCCTTTACCATCAAAAAATGAGGCCATAACTGCTTTAGATACTCTTAAAAGTTTTCTTAGAAGTCAAGATATGAATGAGGAGCTTCATAATTCTTTAGCAGACCTTGAAATTTTTATTAACTCATCATCTAAATAATTATTTGTGGTATAACATCTTTTCCTAATGTATTTTACTAGATGAGGTATATGAAGGGAAACTACCACTTAAACACAAAAAATTTAAAAACTAGCAATCTTTAGTTTAATTGCACATGTCTTTGACCTGAATAGCAAAGTTGCCCTAGGTAGATTAAATAAAGAGTAAATAAATGAAAAATATGAATTTCAACTTACCAAGGTTTTGGGGAGTAGAAACTGTATTACAGAGGCCTTGTACTTGAAATATATGGTACATATGTCAAAAATAGAAAACTCTCCAGCTATTTGATTCATACAGGTTGAATTGGTGATTGCTATTTTTCTCTTTTTTTTTTAAAGCACAGATCATGTTCTAGAATATTTTAATTTATCTACCTCGTCTAGGAAATAAAATAGCTATTACTTAGATATTTATTTTTATAAAGACATATATTCTAGCCTCATATCAAGTATTAATTTTAAATTACTTTATTTTTCTTGTAACTAGCGTATCTTGCTAACAGGAAATTATGAATAAGCACTGAAAATAAAACCTGACCCAATTATATACCAAAATGATTAAAAATATATGTCTCACTACTTTCCAGTTATTTCTATATAAGGTCAAATGAAAGACTATGACCTTATTAGATTCTTTCTGTCATCTATAACCAGAAGATGATATAGTTTCTTCCTAAATATTTATATGTATGTGTGTACATTTAATAGAAAAATACATTACTGAAACATTTGTTGAATTCTTATAATATATTTTAATAAGATTACTCTTCAAAAGTATATATGAAGATATATATGCAGTTACTAAAACAGAAAATATCTTATGTGGTTCTTATGTTTCTAATTTTAACAGCTGAAACTTTTAATCTATAATATTTAATTATTTCTTGATTTTACTGAATTTTATTTTCAGGAAAAACTGAGTGTTTTCAGCATATTTTGATATATTTAATCTTTTTTTCTTTCAAATTGTATTAAATTTCTGTTTTGAGGAAGTTTTGTCTATAGAATATTTGAAAATACTGTATGAAATTATTTACTCTCCATCCATAAAATCGTCTTTAAAACTAGAAAAATATCATGTGTCAGACTTTTCTGTTGTTACATTTTAAAAGTCATGCTTATTTAATGTATTACATATAAGTTAGGGTACCCTTTGAAAAATATTTTGGAAAAGTGTAAAATATTATACAGATTATTTTTATTATGAATTATTAGTCTGCCAACATAAGACACATTTGGAAGGAAATATTTATAGAAAGTATTTTTATTTTCCACTGTTGATTTACTCTGCTTTTGAGATTTAGTAAGAGTAAGCCTTAAAAATATATTAAGCTGAAGGAAATTTCTCATAGAGTGAAATATAGATTACTTAAACTTAATTGAAAACATTTTAATTAATGATTTGATTTCAAATTTTAGCGTGATTGGAATTGTGTACCTAAATCATGGCCCTTAATCTCTCTTAAGAGCCCTGGCTGTAATTAGAGTACCTGGCATATATCCAGCCTTCAGTAATTCTTTTCTCTCTCTTTCTCCACTTCATTCATACCATCTTACTATCAAATGTTCTTATTTAACCATTCCAGATAGTCTGTGACATAAGAATTATTACCTCCATTTTTGGTAAGGTGAGGACATTGAAACCTGAAAAGATAATTTGGTTAAAATCTCAGAACCAAACCCAAAATGCAGTAGCTCCCTATCACCTAGACCTATGTTCTTCTAACTATACACCCCTCTGCTTCTTTTCTCTACTCTGTAAAAGAAAATTCTGTTGTTTTTTTCCCTTGAGTTTAGGGACCCGAGGGTGAAATATTTCAGAGAATATGCTGGATCTATGCTAATAGTTCTGTTCCCGAGATCTCTCCTGAGAACACCGAGATAATGAAACACTGGGACCTTGTGAGTGGGTAATCCTGTACCACTCTAAAACAGAGGCTCTAGGGGAGTTCAAACAAAAATACTTGAAACAACTTTAATGTCCAAATGCTGAAAGTACCTACTGTTTTTTCTCCTATATGACATTCCTTTTTTTTATTTCTGGGGCATAATAAATCTAAAGGTGATAAAGGAAGATAAGGCTCCTATAGAGAATTAGAAAAAGATGCCTGCATATTTAAATTTAAAGATAAACTTTAAGTTGTTAATGTTGTATACTCTTCTGTGTAGTTTACAAGCTATATACATTTAAACTATTTTCAGAACAATTTTTTAAAATGTTTATTTATTTGGAGAGAGAAAGAGTGCAGACGATCAGGAGAGGGGCAGAGAGAGAGAGGAAGAGACAAAATCCCAAGCAGGCTCTGCACTGTCAGCACAGAGTCCGACTAGGGGCTGAAATTCACAAACTGTGAGATCCTGACCTGAGCTGAACTCAAGAGTCAGACGCTTAACTGACTGAACCACCCAAGTGCCCCCAGAACAAAATTTTTTTTTAATTTACTTTTCCCAGGACAATCCCTGCATACCTCACTCCTGATTTATCTTCTCCATACATAATCAGCATAAAGTTGGGACTAAATGTCACTTGTCTTTTCAGAAAATAACTTCATTTAGCAATTCACCTGCTTTTCAGTTAAATATAGTATTGTTTTTATTGTTCTTGCTATATAAATTTTTACTGTCACAGCAATGTTTTTCCCTTTTGTCTGCTTCATCAAGCAACAAATCTTATGTTGCATTTAGGACACTGTTTCACTTCACTAGTGAAAGGTTTGGTTCAGGATAAAGTAGGACAATGAGTAAACCAAGGCCTATAGGTTTTATGTTTCCTGCCTGGCTTCTCATCTGGACCTAAGATCAAGTGTAAAACCTCCCATTTACTGTATACAAAGCAGAATAATTGGCAGGGGGGCGGGGAATAGTGGAGGGAGAATTGAAGGAGAGCTTCTCAAGCAAACACCTCCAATGTGAAGGGAGGTCCTTTTTCAATCATTGGCTCAGTAGGGACTCCATAGAGACTGGCAGAGAGAGGTTTGTCCCTTAGGGGAGGCAGCACACACATCTGCCAACAGGTTCAGAGTCCGGTGGTGGGCTGGATCTTTGGGGTCACCTAGAGCTACCTAGCCAAGTACAGCATGGCATAAGGCAGCCAAGAAGCTACCAGTAGCTGGGAGGAATTCCTACCATCGGAGGAGAGAAAGGCCTAGGTTGGGGGACCATAATGTACATCACTAAGTTCTCAGAAAAAAAAATTATTCAATGGAATAAATTAAATCTAGTCCAGTTCAATGCTACCTTGCAAAAGACATTTCATTTCTCCAAATAGCAGTTTGTACCACCCATAAAATGAGACTGACACTTCATTTGAATTTATCGAGGATGAAAGAAAATTATGCAGATGAATACACTTAGCAAACTCTAAAGTGTTCCCCAACTATAAGGTATGACTAGAAAGGCACCTCTGTGCTACTACTTCCAGATATGCTCAGATATTAGCCTTGTGGTCACTAAATACCAAGGATGATTTTCCCATTGACATTCTTTGATGCAATAAAATAGGGAATTCAACATTTCTAGGAATACGCAATTTATCTGTAGAACTAAAACATTTTCACTTTGAATGAGGGAATAAGGTGACTTAGAAACTTTCAAGTTTTCCTGAATTGCTCCTTATGCAAAGCATTTCAGCAAAATATTGTAGACAGTCAATTGCTCACCATATGCTCACATGACCTCTTTGTGCCAGCATGGGGGCGGGGGGCGAGATCTCTTTTGTCTCTTCTTACAAGAGCACTGATTCCATCATGAGGCACCCATCTTCGTGATCTCATCTAACCCTAATTACCTCCCCCAAACCCCATCTCCAAGTACCATCACACTGGGGGTTAGGGCTTCAGTGTATGAATTTTGAGGGTGACAAACATTCAGTCCATAGCAATTACCTAGTACCAATAAAGGCATTCACATATTAATTAATATGGACTTGCTGTATCAGTTTCCAACTTGCTATAAACTAAAAGGGTATGTATATTACAGAACCTATAGCTATTAGCAAGTTCCTTAAAGTTTATAAAACTTTAAGAAGAAATGAGGACATTTTTCATGGCCTTCAATAAATGGACAGACCCAAAATTGAAATACATATCTTTGTTTCTTCTAAGTTAATCCCAATCAAAATCCCAATGCAGGTTTGTTGAAAATTTTGCAAAATAATTCAGATTTTTCCAAAAGAATAAGTATGTATTGATATCTAAGAAAATTTTGGAAAATAAAAATAGGGAGTATTTGACCTATAGCAGAATTTTAAACAATATGGTATGGGCAACAGAATTAATCGGTCAATCAAAAGAATAATATATGATGTCTAGAAAAAGAAAAATAATATGATAAAAATGGCTTAAATTTTTTTTAATGTTTTATTTTTGAGAGAGGGGGAGAGGCAGACTGTGAATGGAATAGGGCAGAGAGAGAGAGAGAGAGAGAGAGACACAGAATCTGAAGCAGGCTCCAGGCTCTGAGCTGTCAGCACAGAGCCCAACATGGGGCTGGAAATCATGAATCATGATATCATGACCTGAGCCAAAGTCGGATGCTTACCCGACTGAGCCACCCAGGCACCCCCAAAGACGGCTTTTAATCATTGGTGAAATTGATGGATTATTCAGTAATTGATATTAGGGCAACTTGGCTAAAGACACAGAATTTTTTTAAAAAAGTCCTACATCTAAATGAATCCCAAAAGGATTAAAAAAACTCTAAAAGAAATGGAGGAAGGAAAGAAAGAAAAAAATGAAGAAAGAAAGGAGGAAAGGAAGAAAGACAAGAAAAGGAATGTGGAGAAAGAAAAGAAACTTGTAAATACTAGGAAAGTAAAGGTAAATGTAAATGTTTAATAATATTTTAATAGGAAAAATATTTTAAAAGGTATGACACTCAAGAATAGTTGAGTGTAAAAATATTAATAAAGTATGAAAATATTGTTAACATCACTCAAAGAAATGCAAGCAAAAAGTGGGACGTCTTTGGGGGGAGGGGCCATCACATTAGACAAGATTATAAAAATGACAATACCAAATGTAGGCAAGAGCATAGAGAAATGGGTGCACTGGTGTTGGAAGTATAAATTGGCACATTTAGTTATTAGAGTTGGTATGTGTTAAGTGTTTACTAATTACCAGATTGTTCTAAGTGTTTTGCTGTGTTACTTAATACTCAGAATAACTCCCAACAGTTATCATCCCCATTTTACTGCTGAGAAAATTTAAGTATAGCTATAGCTAATAAGTAACAGAACTAGAATTCAAACCCAGAAAATCTGACTCAAAAATATGCTGTACATGGAATAAATTTATCCTAACAAAATAAAAACATTGAGGACATCTGTTGCAGTATATACAAGTCCATAATTCTTTATCCAAAACCCTGGGGACACATATGTTTCAGAATTCAGAATTTATCAGATTTGCAAAAGATAATATATGCATATACTTCATGTTATATAATATCCCCAGGAGATTCTAGGGCAACATCCCATAATCAAACATTAATAATTTTGTAGTGAAACTCATTCATGTGAAGTCAGATATGTAAAGGTAATAAGTAACTTAATAGCTTCATAGTTTTTATTGTCAAATAAGTTCATGGTAGGTCGGTTTTTACTATCAAATGGGTTACAAAAAGGCCTTCAGATCCTGTAGTAACTTAAAACAAAAAAAAAATAGACTGAAAACTGTATGAATGTTTGTTTGAGAGAAAGAGAGAGCACACATAAGCAGAGGAGAGGGGCAGAGGGAGAGAGAGAGAAGCTTAAGCAGGCTCCACTCAGCACAGAGCCTACCCTGGGGCTCTATCCCACGACCCCGGAATCATGACTTGAGCTGAAATCAAGAGTTGGACTCTAAAAGACTGAACCACCCAGGCACCCCAAATGTTTTCAATAGAGAATTGGTTAAATGCACGTGTTATATTGAGTGAAATGTCAAGGCCCAAACTTTTTTTTAACTTCTTTTACTTTCATGTATATGAAAATTTGCTTGCCTGAACTGGATATTTCCTAAATTTGACTTGCAAATTCTGGAAATGAATCTCCTATTCCTCTGATTCTCCTTGCTGAACATCTTCCCATCTCTGCCAGGCTAGAAATCTTTTTGCCAAGTGAAACAGGATCTATAGTATAGTATTGAATTGGTGAAAAACCAGACTTGCTGGTTTAATGTACCATAGATTACACGTTCATTTTCATGCATTAGGCCAATTTAAATTCAAAGAAATCAACTTCCTAGGTCACAGAACTCATAGACGGTGTATCAGGCGAAACAATTGAAAGGGTAGGGGCCCCACTTCACTCACTTCTACTTATTTTTTCTTATTCATCAAATCCAGCAAGATGATTTTTTTTAAGGTGGGGCTGTTGTATAATCCCTTTATATCTATCTCCCCAACAGTACCTATTAAATACAAACAAGCAATTGATATATTAAATATTTGCTCAGTTGGAGGACTAAATGCAAAGTTACAGATAGTCTTGTTTCCTGAATTCATAATTAAGATGGGGTTTTTGTTTTGTTTTCTCCTAACTTCCTCTTTGTATGCCACTGAACTCTTTGTTAATGCAAAGTCACTGCCTGTGTTATTGGCTGATACCACGCCTTACTTTCTATGTTGCAAAATAGGTAACCCAGCATAGAGATAAGAGCCACTTTCCTGTCACTATCTGCCCAGTTGAGGAACCATTCCCCCAAAAGATCCAGAATCTATCTCTTAACTCTTGCAGAGATAACTGCCCCGCTCAAAAGTAAATATCTAAGAGAATTTCATATTGTTATTGTAATGAACAGTTAATTACCAAATTGAATTAAACCAAACAGTTACCAAAAAAGGAGACAAAAGAAACGAAATAATAACAAGACTCAGACTTACGCAAGGCGCCTCCCTTAATTTCTTCCAATTATTGTAAAGTCAGCCAACAGTAAACTTGGAAAAAAAACCTCATGTATAATGCCACAAGAGGGTAATCATTAATTTGGCATACTCTAATCTTAAATTTTTAAAGTACAGGAAAGTATATGCAATACAAATATCTATCTGCCAATTTACATAATTACTATTGTGTTTACTTCAGATTACCATATATATCCTTTATTTTCTTAATTTATTCCTACGTATTTTATAGTTTAGTTGCTACTGCAAATGCAATATTTTCCTTTTAATTTTCAGATTACTACTAGTATAGAAAAAGTGAGTGGTTTTTGACTGTTTTGTATCTAGTAACATTACCAAGGTTTCTTATTAATTCCAGTATGTTTTTCAAATCAGATCATTTCATTATCATTTATTAATAAAGATCATTTAATTTCTTTATTTTTTAATTTTTTTTAACATTTATTCATTTTTGAGAGACACGGAGAGACAGTGTGAGCAGGAGAGGGGCAGAGGGAGGGAGACACAATTTGAAGGAGGCTTCAGGCTCTGACCTGTCAGCACAGAACCTGATGTGAGGCTTGAACTCACGAATCATGAGATCATGACCTGAGCTGAAGTGGGACGCTTAACTGACTGAGCCCCAAAATCACTTAATTTCTTTATACTAATTATTTTTCTTATTGCTACCTGAAGGCCAGGAAATACTCCTCTGTATTTTCTTCTTCATATTTAAATTTTTGTCTTCATATTTAAATTTATTTTGTGGGTGGTAGAGGCAAGGATCTAACTTTATTTTTCCTAAAGGGAACGCCGCCCATATATTGACTAATTTACCCTTTTGTAATAACTTTGCTATTCATAACAACTTCCTGCACCTGTACCAAGAGGTCATTCTGGGAAAGAGTTTAAATCTTTCCATGTCTGAATAAATTCTAAGGAAAAATTAAGTCTCTTTTTTCCTTTTAAAAAAGTTTTTTTTCAACGTTTTTTATTTATTTTTGGGACAGAGAGAGACAGAGCATGAACGGGGGAGGGGCAGAGAGAGAGGGAGACACAGAATCGGAAACAGGCTCCAGGCTCCAGAGCCATCAGCCCAGAGCCTGACGCGGGGCTCGAACTCACGGACCGCGAGATCGTGACCTGGCTGAAGTCGGACGCTTAACCGACTGCGCCACCCAGGCGCCCCTCTTTTTTCCTTTTAATATTTATTTATTTATTTATTAGGAAAGCACAAGCTCGGGAGGAGCTGAGAGAGGGGGACAGAGGATCTGAAGCGGGCTCTGTGCTGACAGGCTGACATCAGCAAGCCCGATGTGGGGACCATGAGATTATGACCTGAGCCAAAACCAGACACGCTCAAAGGACTGTGCCACCCAGGTGCCCAAAGAAATTAAGTCTTAAACCAAAAGACAGTTATATGCATGTGAAAAGATTGAGTTTGTGGTTTTTTGCTACTGAACGGAAATGGCGACTTGTGGGCAAGTAAAGCTTATTTTTAAAAAATAGTTTGGGGCACCCGGGTGGCTCAGTTGGTTAAGCGTCCGACTCGGTTTCCGCTGCGGGTCATGATCTCACGATTCATGAATTCAAGCCCTGCTTCAGGCACTGTTCTGATAGCAAGGTGCCTGCTTAGGATTCTCTTTCTTCCTCTATCTCTGCTCCTCCCCTGCTCTCTCTCTCTCTCAAAATAAATAAATAAACTTAAGATTTTTTTTTTTTTAAGTTTATTTTGAGTCACCTGGGTGGCTCAGTTGGTTGAGCATCTGACTCTTGATTTCAGCTCAGGTCATGATCTCAGGGTTGGTGAGTTTGAGCCCAGCATTGGCTCTGCACTGACAGTGGGGAGCCTGCTTGGGATTCTTTCTCCCTTTCTCTCCGTCCCTCCTCCATGCACGCGTGTGCACACACACACACACACACACACACACACATTCTCTCTCTCTCTCTCTCTCTCTCAAAATGAATAAACTTAACAACAACAACTTTAGGGCTGGGTAAGCATCAGCTCTCCTAGCGATAGGAAAAAATGTAGAAGGAAAAGAAGTCTTCCCATCTTTGTCTTCCAAAGCCCAGGCCCTAGCAGAGTAATGGGACTTGGAACATACTCAAAATGTTAGCGAGAATATGGAGTTTGAAGGAAGTGGAAATCTCCTCTCAAAATGAACAAGAGTCCCTGCTGCCATGGAGAGAAAAGAGATAAAGGCCTGAGAGCACAGCCATCAATGTAGCCATACAACAATAAGGAAGATGAAAGCCAAGGTCACTGAGAGGGACATTATTTGAAGGTCAAGAACTATGGGAGCTCAGTTGGCTCTGCAGATGGCCCAGACCCCACTGGCGTGAGCACCAGGATGAGCTGAGGTGAGGCCAGCCATCCTCCCTCCCCACACCTGCTCAGGGAAATCTTCCTCTGACAGCAGCAGCCAGTACTTTGCTTGGTAATCACCTTGAAGAAAGGATGCCAGTCCTAGCCTCCAAATCTTGGCAGATCTTATCTAGTTCCTCATGTGAGCAACCCACTGTTAATGGCCCAAGAGAAGGGCAGATGAGCCCTGGATATCTCAAGAGAGGGTGAAAGAATAAAACCATTTCCTTTAGGCTAATAATAATGTAAATTACAACCTAGAAGGAAAGAATAGATACATGCAACAAATAGGTAAGGTCACACTGTAAGACATACATTTTTACAAAAACAAAATAGATTTCAACACTTTCCTACAACATTCTTGATTCCCTTTCTGCCACTTCTCTATAAATATGTATGACTGTAGTGTGTAATAAGGAAGCACAGGTAGAAAAATAACCAGGGTTTCCCTAATTCTCTGCTTTGAGGTGTGATTTTTCATGGGGCAGCTTGAGTTAGGTTAGGCCAATGCACTCAAATGTCTTCACTGGGAATTAACATCTTACTTAGAATAACACATCTTCAATGCTATTAAGAAAGAAACAATCCACCTAAAATGTATGTATTTTAAAGTTTGAGCCTCAAAAGGAGGATTTGACAACCTGTAAGGAGGAAAAATATGACAAAAGGCAAAATAAATTTTTATTTAAGAAAAAATGATTCTCGGGGCGCCTGGGTGGCGCAGTCGGTTAAGCGTCCGACTTCAGCCAGGTCACGATCTCGCGGTCCGTGAGTTCGAGCCCCGCGTCGGGCTCTGGGCTGATGGCTCAGAGCCTGGAGCCTGTTTCCGATTCTGTGTCTCCCTCTCTCTCTGCCCCTCCCCCATTCATGCTCTGTCTCTCTCTGTCCCAAAAATAAATAAACATTGAAAAAAAAATTTAAAAAAAAAGAAAAAAAAAAAGAAAAAATGATTCTCTAATAAATGAGTCTCTCCCCCTCCCCATTTTTTTTGTATCTAATGTAGTAACAAGATATGTTTAGACTGGGGCTTAGGGGTCAAAGAGGAAGAGTAAAAGTATGTTTTAGCACAGGTAAAGCCCAACAGGCAAGGTTCTTTCCTCTAATTTTTTATTTTGAGTATTTTCTTTGGTATTTTAATCATATTCTTCAGCTATCCTCAGCATAAAAGATAGAAAAATATATTTTTTAAAGAACTCTTTGCTGTCCTCTCCAAATTCTGTTGTCACTGAAGTGACTGCTCTTCTTAGCTGGAGTGTCATTCTCTGCTTTATGATGAGCACACTGGCAGGAACAGGAGTCTTTAAAATCACCTCCACTAAAAACCTATTTTTCTGGGGCACCTGGATGGCTCAGTCAGTTGAGCGTCTGACTTCAGCTCAGGTCATGATCTCATGGTTTGTGAGTTTGAGCCCCACATCAGTCTCTGTGCTGACAGCTCGGAGCCTGGAGTCTGCTTCAGATTCTGTGTCTCTCTCTCTCTCTCTCTGTCAAAAATAAACATTAAAAAAACAACAACCTATTTTTCTCACTCTGCTCCACCTCCAATGTATTTAATTAACAAGAAACCAGACTTCTTAAAAACTCACTGTATTTCTCACAACACCCCTGGTTGGAAAATAGTTCTTTTGATTTTTATTTTCTGTAAGAACCTTTCCTGTAAGTTCAGGCAATTTTCTTTTTCTTTTCTTTTCTTTTTTTTTTTTTTTTTTTTTTTTAACTTTCAGGAATGTGTGTAATAGACACATTGTGCTGAGCAGTTTGAAACATTCTTTGAGTCTAGGAAAGGCACAGTTCCTAATTAACTGCCCAGAGAACGGTTACACTGTGCTGGAATCTGTTAAGTACTTTTAGTCATTTTTGTGGGACCTGGGGGAGATGACACTATCTTTTTAATCAGGCCAACTAAAAAGCTAACACTTTTTAATGATCTAGCAGTCCCACTCTTATGAGGACTCCAGATGTTCAAAGCTCTCAAGAGCAACTCCAGAAATCCTTGTCAAGCTCCATAGGCCCATGGGATCGTTACATACATTTAGCCTTTGAACAACTACCACCTGTGGATTTCCTTTTTAATTTTGAGTCTGTTAAAGGTAGAGGTTTTTCAAAACTTACTTTGAAATTGGTGAGAAATGCATTGAAACTTCACACGTACTTGGAATAAAGGTAATTTGGAAGTGTCTTCAGCCCGCCTGTTAAACTCAGAGTCGTGAGTAGGAAGAACACCTATGTTTTCAGATCTCTTCTGATCTATAGCCCTCTTTGAGAATCCAGATAAAACTTTAGATTGTCTCCAGAAAAAGAACATGAATGTACAACTTGCTTAACATTTCGGAAGATTCACCACTAAGAAATCCTGCTTCATCGTCCCACCATTTATACTCTTCATCATTAAAAACTATACAAAGATGTTTACAAAGAAGAAAAAACTCAGTCTCTGAGGAGTTGAGCTAACAGCCCACATCTGATTCATCTTTTTTAAACACGTGTTTCCAATAAATACCTGAAGAAATTTTGGTAGAATTCTTTTTTTTTTTTTTAATTTTTTTTAATGTTTATTTTTGAGAGAGAGAGTGAAACAGAGTGTGAGTGGGGGAGGGTCAGAGAGAGGGAGACACAGAATCCGAAGCAGGGTCCAGGCTCTGAGCTGTCAGCACAGAGCCCGACATGGGGCTCGAACTCATGGACCACGAGATCATGACCTGAGCTGAAGTCAGATGCCCAACTGACTGATCCACCCAGGCGCCCCGAATTATTTTTCTAAGTTTGCATGTGAGCGAAGCAATTTGCTCTTCCGTTGCATATTATTTTTAGCTTTCTTCTTTAATGTTATTTTTAATAAGTTGCTTGTATATTTTTACAAGGAATTTTTGCCAAATCCAATTAATAAATAGAACTGAGGCCTTGTGCTCTCTAGACACTGAACATAGAGTCCAGAATGAGTACCAGGCTGAATCTCTATAACCAGGACTTGCTCATTGCAGCACTCTCTGACAATATCATCTAGGGAAGCCTCAGAAACACAAGGTTTAAACACTTAGAGTTACAGACTCCAAGCTAACATCCCAGGAATGCCATGTGTTCTATTTTTAGAGCAAAGAAAATAATGATTCAGTCATACAAATATTATTAGCCAAGCTATTTCAGAACCTGGAGGAGGACTGTCACATATGGGGTAAAATATTATTTTGAGAGCCTTCTCTGCAGTGTATTTTGTTAGGTGGTGAGGAGGGACACAGAGGAGTTAAAGACCTGGTCTGTACCTTGGATTGTGCTTTCTAGTTGGGAAGACAGAATAAACACACTGGGTAATACAAGCTGCTGTATGTTGTTTCAAATCAACTGCGGCAACAGAATTCCCAGAGTGCCGACAAGAGCGTGGTGTGAGGTGCCATGATCAGTAAGGCTTCAGTCCTGGACAGGTGAAGTGCAGGGTAATAAATCCAGGTTGGAAGAATTACTGAAGGGTTTTAGTCTGATATTTTCTGTGTCATATATAAAGAAGAGTGTCCATGGCACAAAAACAGACACATACACCAATGGAATAGAATAGAAACCCCAGAACTAGACCCACAAACATATGGCCAACTAACCTTTGACAAAGCAGGAAAGAATATCCAATGGAAAAAAGACAGTCTCTTTAACAAATGGTGCTGGGAGAACTGGACAGCAACATGCAGAAGATTGAAACTAGACCACTTTCTCACACCATTCACAAAAATAAACTCAAAATGGATAAAGGACCTGAATGTGAGACAG
>NW_024412376.1:36915377-36944240 GCF_014898765.1 Herpailurus yagouaroundi
AGATATTAGCCAGGAAAGGAAAAATTACACTTAGTTTTAAGAAAATAAATAAATAAATAAATAAATAAATAAATAAATAAATAAATAAATAAGAGTGTCCATTTACAAGGCTTCCAAATGTAGATTGTAGAAGCTGAGTCCTTTGATTTACCACCTAGGGCTTGTGCAGCTTGTAAATGAAGCCAGCAAGCTCCACCCTTGATCGCATAAAGCCCCAAAGAGAAAACGCCCTTCCGTGCTACTTGTGCATGTGACCTTCACAGACAAACTTTTACAAATCATTAAAGTATCAATTCCTGCCGTAGACGTGAAAGAAAAAGTCAGACAGACCTAAGCTCATGCTTTTGAATGTAAGCTCTCTGGGGTAGGCTAGCATGAGAGGATCAAGTAGGGAACACCAAGAGTTCAAGAGAGCACTGAGGTCAGGAAAATTATTTTGGGAGCTAGAAGTTTATATCAAGCCTGTGAAGGAGTGGCTGGAAAGTGATCTGGCTCATGTTACTCCTTGCTGCCTGCCCCAGCAGCACAAGGTGACTTCAAAGAAGTCTGCGGGAAAGGGTGTGCGGAAAGGACAAACCACCTCTCCACTAAACTTACTATTTGGTTTACTTTCCAGTAATTTCAGTTTCTCAGTGACTTTAACCAATTTAAGTATAACATTTACCCTAAGTAGTATGCTCAAAATCACTTCCCAATCCCCATGCCCCAAATCCAAACCATTAAAACTTGAGGCTCCACTTAAACCAGGTTTGTGCTATAATAAGGTTTTACATAGGTCAAAAATCACTACATTAATGATATATTCTGAGGAACCAGGGCTCGCTGATTTCTTGGGTAGAATCAGCTACTTTTCTCACTGTCTCATAAACGTCAGTTTCTGCCCGTCTATTTCTTCTATGATGATGATAGCTACCTTATATTGGATGCTTATGGTGTGCGTGGCACTATGCTAAAAATTTTATGTTCATTATTTCATATAACAGTTGAATAGCAATTACCCTGGGCAGGCATTATCCTGATTTACAGGTGGGGAAACTAGTAAGTGTTGACGCTGGAATTTAAGCATAACTTTAGAGGATAACTCTAACTGCATCCCTAGCTACGTATCTTTTCCCTCCAGGAATGCCCTTCCCACTTCCCTCTGCCCAATAAAATTCAGTGAAGGCCCAGCTTAAATTCTGTGTGCTCTGATAAGCGCTCCTAGTGCCTGTATCGATCTCATCACAGAACTCGTAAAACCTTTATTTCTTGAACTCAGAGGAAGAGCGCATTAGTAAAACATGGAGTATTTGAGATTTCACAACTGATCACAGTTAAAGCACATTGAGGGCTTACTGTGTACAAGGAATTGTTCTAAGAATTATAGACGATTAACGGATTTCATGATCACAACAAAGCTGTGAGGTCAGAACTGTTATTATTTCCACTTTACAGATGTGTAAACTGAGGCAGAAGTTAAATGTCTTTCCTAAGAGCACAGATTTAATATGCATGAACACATAGAGTAGTACCCAGTACACATTCTCTGTCTTTATCGTCGATTCATCTTCCCAGAAAGAAAATGAGGCCTCTTCCCTGAAACAGATGTTGGGCTAGAAAGTACCGGAATTGTTATTTCATTTAATTCACTCAACAAATATTTATCGAGGACCTACCATATGCCAGATACTGTTCTAGGCATCAGGAATACAGCATTGAAAGCAAGGGCCTTGTCATAACAATCCTGTAAAGGCGATTTATCAGCTCCATTATTACCAACGATAAAACAGGTTCATACAGTTAGCCAGTGAAGGCTTAAGGTTTAAATAGAACCCTCACATATTTAAAAGTTCCAGGTCTTTCCCTCGCAGGAAATAAGGTTAACCTCTGCCTGTGATCCACCTAATATTACCTATTCTCCCCCGTGGGACATAATGCACTTGGAAATTAGAAACTACTGTTTCTCTTTCTTACATTTAGGTTACAATTTCCCAATAACATCACCGCCATCCGCAGATAGTATTTATGTAATGCATGCACGCTGTATTACTGGTGAGGCTGCTCCCTTCCTCTCCACGGGAAAGCCTTCAAGCAAATGTTCTGTTTGTTCAGGGACTACCCTTGTTGGGGGCATGGGGTAGGGTAGGATGGATGGGTCTTAAGCCCCAGTTTCTTTGCCTTTTCCTAGAGTCCCTAAAGTGACCCCTAATAACCCCCAAAGAACTCTACTACACAGGACACAAGAGAAACCATTGTGATCAAGAGAAAACCCTGTTTTGGGAGTCAGCAAGCCTATTCTATTACCGTTTTTCATTTTTTACTTAACTCATACCTGTGTATCAGGTACTATGATCCAGACACCGTCCAAAGCATTTTACAAATACTAACCCCTCTTCGATTCTTGATTTGAGTCCCAATTTTCCACTCACAAGTTGTGTGATTATGGTCAAGTCAGTTAACTTTTCTGAGCCTCCGTTTCTTTATCTGTTAAATGAGGATAATAAATTGCAAGAGTCCAATGAAATGAGTCACATGCCAGTTTAGAAACCATTACAAGTGTGAGTTCTTGGCATTTTGCTAACCATCACTCTATAGGCGTTAGATGTTTTTTCCCCCGAGGAGCTCCTGGTCTGTGATGCCAGGACTGGATGTGGACAAGCCTAAGCTTGTAGGGACTGGGTAATAGAACCGGCAACTACATCTCAGGTTACAGAAGAGCATGAAATACAGTAAGATGTCCATGATACTTAGAGTGCTGTGTGTGTGTGTGTGTGTGTGTGTGTGTGTGTGTGTATGTATATGTAAATGATTACTACAATAAACCTAGTCAATGTTTAATCCACAGGAGAGTTTATCACGTTCCCCTCACTATCCCCTTTTCGAAATCCTACTCACCCTTCAGGTCTCAGCTCAGTTATTGCTTCCTCCAGGAAGTTCTCCTAATTCCCCAGACCCACATAGGGGCTTTGTCTGTGTGTTCCCCCAGCATTCTGTGCTTCCCATCCCCTTTCCTTAATAGTTTTCTCCATCCAGCTTCTCAACCAGACCACAAGCTGTATGAAGCGCAAAAGCAATTGGCTAAAGAAACATCAGCCAGACCACCAGCCACACCTACTTTCTCAGCACTGTATTCTCAGCATTTAACAGATATCCTGGCACTTAGTAGGACCTCAGTAAATATTTGTGTGAAAAAGTGATCCTGTTTCTGGACTGAAGGGATATAGGGAGAACTGAGAACCACAGTATGTTTATAGAGGACCTCCAGAAAGCTACTGTGCTGGGAATAATGATCTCTTCTTATTACAATAAAACACATAGCAATCATGTGCTCCTAAGGGGGATCTGAGACCAGCCCAACATCCAAAGTCACACTGCAAATGCGTAGGAAATCTCTGTTGATTTCTCATTCCTAGAAGACCTTTGCTCACTAGCCCGTTAAGCACCTTCATGTGACTGCAAATCCTTGAAGATGGGTGTCTATAATGAAGGATTAAGTCCAGTTTTGAAAGTGAAGTTCAGGTCGGACAGGTGATATTTTTTTAAGAACTTGGTCTCCGAACTATAGACTAGCTTGGAAGAAACTGGAAGGGAAGCCAAACAGTGTTGTATTAGGAACTTATTTGGAGTGTACAAGTATCCTTGTCAGTTTCGGAAGGGTCAGCGAGTATCCTGTTCACTCAAGAATTTCATACATTGCAAGGAGATGAAATAGTATTGAGAATGAAATGAAATGTCATCCACAATGAAATGCAATGTCTGGGAAAGGGAAAAGAAGACAGGCAAGGATGATAGGGCTGACAGTCACGGGCAGACAGCCGTTTAGCATAAGTTAATTTACTGGCCAGCTCGATCCAAAAGGATGCTTCTATCTGGCTTGCAGTATGATATATTAGACTCTGACATGATGGGAGAAGGGGAGAGGGGAAGAAGGACGTTTCCAAGGACATAATATATTTTATGTATGAATTGCAGAAGCACAAGAAAGACCCAGAAGAAACTGATAAGTGTTTTCATCTTTTTAGACTATGCTGTCCTTGTGTCTGTGCCAGCTCCTTCTCTGGAATTGCCCAGCTCAAGCAATTTGATGCATGATGTTAAACTATGTATCTCCATGGAGGCAAACAAAAAGGGTCATTGGGACTCAGCCAGGGATACACATATACCCACACCCATATGTGTACGTGCACGGTGAACTTTCCATGAGAGTCAACTAGAAAGTAAGTCAGTCCTGTTACCTGCATATTTCTTATACTATGACTTTATACTGGATATTGGTAAATAAGGCCTCTGGTTGTAATTTAGAAACATGTTAAATGTGATGACCTTGGTTTCTGAAAGCTCAAAATGTTCACAAAGATTGGAAGACAACTTGACATAGTGCTTTTATAATTATAAGTGGCTGACAAAACCAGCTCCTAGTAAGGCATTTGAAACTTTTGCCTTTTCCCCCTGAAGGTACAGGGAGGGAAGCACAGAAGCAATTGCACAAGAGAAACATCAAGGAGGTAATGAAGACAAAACATGGTTAGACTTCAGCCACCCTCCTGGAGCACTTTGGACGGAGGATGGGGGTACTCAATACTTCCTTTAAATAACAGGGGTGAGAGTTTCCATCTGAAGGAAGACAGGTCTTCTGGCAATTGAAAGCTATTGTAATAACGATCTAATGACTCTGCCATTGCTATCGTTTTTTGTCACATGATTGTCAATCAGAGTAAGGCCCAGGAAAAAGAAAAGCCATTGTCCTGGGCAGAATGACCGGGCTATGGCTCCTACCTTTGCAGTCATTCTACCTGCCTGATCTGAAAGTGTTTGTGGGGGCAGGGAGGAGCGCCCAGGTGGCTCAGTTGGTTAAGCGTTGGACTCTTGATTTCCACTCAGAACATGATTTCACGGTTCATGAGTTTGAGCCCCGCGTCAGGCTCCCCACTGACTGTGCGGAGTCTGCTTGGGATTCTCTCTCTCCTTCTCTCTCTCCCCCTCCCTTTCTCTCTCCCAAAATAAATAAATAAACTTAAAAAAAAAAAAAGTGCCTGTGGAATACCTTGCCTACTGACAGATGCCTCTGGAAAAAACAGGAGGTATAATTTGATTTGCAAAGTGTTTATACACTTGAAATTTTGGTTTTAAGTATAAAATGAAATCGTATTATAAATGCACTTTAGGAGTTTATTGTATAAAGGGTATCCATGGTGTACCCTCTCAAATGCAAACTCTTAAAAACATTACAGATAATAATATTGTAACAAACGTATCCTTTGAGTTTGACTTTTATTTTTTATTTATTTATTTTTTTAGATTTTTTTTTAACGTTTATTTATTTTTGAGACAGAGATACAGCATGAACGAGGGAGGGGCAGAGAGAGAGGGAGACACAGAATCAGAAGCAGGCTCCAGGCTCTGAGCCATCAGCCCAGAGCCCGACGCGGGGCTCGAACTCGCAGACCGCGAGATCGTGACCTGAGCTGAAGTCAGACGCTTAACCGACTGAGCCACCCAGGCACCCCTGAGTTTGACTTTTAAATGGCTGATTTTCTTATAGTGAAATACCTTTATATTCTGGAACCTATTTCTGTAATCATTCTTTGTTTCAAAGCAATGCACTAATAAATCACTGAAATATAAAATATGTTCAGTAAATGTTTTCTTAAAGTATGGAACCAACACAAAGTTTCCCCCTTTATATTTCCTGAGGTAGATATCTATTTTAACTATTATTTCATAAAAGAAATAAGAATTTGGCATCCAAAAAGTAAAAAGGACATAGCATAAAGGATAGTTGATAGTCTGACAACAAACACAGATGAAATATACTTGTATGAACATACACATCTTTGAGTTTAGAAGAATTGCAACCTGAAATTTTATTTTACAGTATGACATTGTATATAATTGTTAGTTTGATGATAAATGTTCAATTTATTTTCATGTTTTACCTTTATCATTCTCTATTAAACTCTGTTTCTCACAGATTTGTTAACAAAATTGGAATGACATTCTTTTTTTTTTTTTTTTTTTTTTTTTTGTGAGAGAGAGAGGAAATACCAAGTTGGGCTCTAGGCTGACACCATGGGCTTGAACTCATGAACTGTGAGATCATGACCTGAGCTGAAACTGAGAGTCCAACCAACTGAGCTACCCAGGCACCCCCCTCAAAGACCCTATTTCTAAATAAATCCACATTCTACAGTTTTCATTGAACACGAGTTTGGGGGAGACATTATCTAACCCAGTATAATGTGTGGCCCATTGCAGAAAATGGACAAAGGGGGTGGTTATCCATTTATAAGATGGAAAATTTATTTATTATTAACTTGTTTTTCTTACTACAGCTAACTATGTAATGACTGTTGACAATCAAAAGCAAATTTGACCTTTACCTTATCCTCAAGGACAGTGGCTCCCACGTGCTGTACCATGGAACAGCACATGTCCAGGGGATTTTCACAGCAAGGCATCTTTTCCCATAAACTCTGCAGGCTCTAAGGTGAGGCCCCCAGGGCCAGCCTCAGCTAAGAGTCACTGACTAGGAGCTTCTTTTAGGCACATGGATTCACAGTTCATGATCTCACGATGCGTGAGTTCAAGCCCCATGTCAGGCTCTGTGCTGACAGCTCAGAGCCTGGAGCCTGCTTCAGGTTCTGTGTCTCCCTCTCTCTCTCTGCCCCTCCCTGCTCGCTCTCTGTCTCTCTCTCAAAAATATATAAAAACATTTATAAAAAAGTATTTTAAAAAAACAAGAGAAATAGGGTCTTTGCAGGGGTGCCTGGGTGGCTTAGTTGGCTGTGTCCAATTTCAGCTCAGGTCATGATCTCACAGTTCATGAGTTTGAGCCCCTCATCGGGCTTTGTGCTGACAACTCAGAGCCTAGAGCCTGCTTCAGATTCTGTTTCCCCCTCTTTCTCTGCTCCTCCCCCACTCACACTCTGTCTCTTTCTCTCAAAAATAAATAAACATAAAAAAAAAAGAGGGTCTTTGCAGACATAATTAGATGTAATTTGTTAAGGATCTTGAGATGAAATCCTCCTGGATTTAGGGCAGCCCTAAATCCAATGATTAGTCTTCTTATAAAAAGAAGAAGGGACACAAAGAGACACAGAGCAAAGGAGGCCATGTGAAGACAGGCAGAGATTGGAGTTGATGCAGCCACAAGCCAAGGAATGCCAGGAATGGCCAGAAGCTGGAAGAAACAAAAGCATCCTCCCTTACAGCCTTCAGAGGACGCAGGGCCCTGCCAGCCCTTTGATTTTGGATTTCCAGCCTCCAGGACTGTGAGAAAATAAAGTTTTGTTGTTTTAAGTCACAGAGTGCTGACAGAGCTGGGAAAGTAATGCAAACATCTTTTCCTTTTTATGCCTCTCTTCTCTTTCTTCCAGAGCCTGCAGCAGCAAGGCGACTATGTTCCACAGGAGCTTCTGTGTGGAACCTCTTTCTGGACCACGTGACACATCTTCACAAACTCCTCGCTGGCTCTCAGGCTTCACGTGTCGGTCATCGTTCACCATCTTGACTTCTAACCCTGTGCCATTTCTCCTGCATTTGCTTCTGCTTGCTTCCTTGTGCCCTGAGTGTGTTTGTGCAGGCAGCTGGGTGCTTTGTCTGCTGCCTTTTTCCCCCCACGTGAGGCCCAAGGAGGCTCAGAACCAACCCAGTGGATTTACTTCTGGAAGAATCAGTTATGTCCAGGTCTTTTCTAAGACAGTCCTGTTCTTACTATTCATCTTCTTGCCTCAGCATTCAGGCATTTGCCACCAGTATTTATAATTACTGGCCCATTTCAGAGTCTCTCTCTCTCTCTCTCTTTTTAACCAAAACAATGTCTCTGTATTTGGTGACCCTCCCTGGCCCCTGTATGTCTGCTCTGGGGCTATAATAATCCCCTACTAAATTCAAGGCTAAAAGCAGACCCTCACTGCTCTCTTTAAGACAGCCAACATCATACCTTAATCAGCCAAGAAAGTACACGAATATTTACCGAGCACCAGGTTAAGGGCCCAGCACTGCATTGGAGGGTTTCATGAGTACATATCACCACGTATCCACCAACAGAAAGGAGGGAAATCCCTTAGTCTTCCTTTCCAGCCCTCTGGCTCTCCCCAAATGCTGGCCCTCTAAATTCCTCAGGGCACCCCCCACACTGCAGACAGGATCTGTTTCCCTGCTCAGATACTTGGAGTTTCTCCAGCTAATGTAGAAACAGAGGAGAAAATAATTCCCTGCCTTTCCTGCACCCTATTTTTGTCTTTTGGGTAATAATCAGAGGAAATGAAACCAGCTATGCATACCTTAAAGCCCCCTGTCCTGGGTTGTCCTCTCTGGCCCCTTGCCCAGCCTCTGCTTGTTCCCAAAGGCAGCCTGCTGAGGCTGAGCAAAGCTACCTCTGGTGCAGGGGCTCCCTGGAGTTGCCAGGCTACAGGGAGTTCTGGAGGGCTTGCAGGAGAGGGGCGCGGGCAGCAGGGGTGATGGGGATTCTCAGGGAGCTCGGGCAGTAGCCATTGCCAACTTGTATAGACAAATTTATCATTTTAACAACCAATATGGCCACACTGATGGGTGCCCAAGGATATGAGCCCGGCCTCACGGTGCCACCAATACTGAACAATTTAACTCTCTGAGATCTAAATTCTTCATGCATCAAAGGAAGCATATTTGTCCTGCCTACCTACAGTATTATTATGGGTCATAGTCTGTAATGAATCCTCACTGCTGAATTGCAGAATTTAGATGACTTAAAAAAATTTTTTTAGGTTTATTTTTTTGAGAGAGAGAGAGAGAGAGAGAGAGAGAGAGAGAGAGAGAGAGAGAGAACACAAGCCAGGGAGGGGCAGAGAGAGAGGGAGACACAGAATCTGAAGCAGGCTCCAGGCTCTGAGTTGCAGCCTGATGCGAGGCTTGAACCAATGGACCTCAAGATCATGACTGGACTCTTAACTGACTGAGCCACCCAGGCACCCTAGATGACTTTTTTTGGTTGTTGTTAATGTTTATTTATTTATTTTGAGAGAGAGGCAGAAAGAGAGAATCCTAAGCAAGCTTCGCGCTGTCAGCCCAGAGCCCCATGAATCGAACCGCGAGATCATGACCCGAGTCAAAATCAAGAGTTGAACACTTAAACCAACTGAGCCACCCGGGCGCCCCAGAATGCAGATGAGTTTTACATAAATGTTACCTTTATATTCACCAGGACTAGCTGTATGACCTTGAGCAAATTATTTAATTTTTCTGTGCGTGTTTTCTCATCTGTAAAACAAGAGGTAAAAATAGCCCCTAACTCATAGGTTCGTCGTGAAGATTACATGAGTTGATACACATAGGATGACTAACACCATAATAATGATTAGGTGGCACTGAGCTGCCAGCTACTGAAGTCCTAGAAGTTGAAGGAGAGGTGTGGGCTCCAGTTATAAAATGAAAGCCCCGAAGAAGACCAGAAAGGGAGGTTGTACTTTTGTTCTGTTTAGTTTGGTGGATATTTGTATTACTAGATGCTGATAGCTACTAAAATGAACAGAAAAGGCAGAGAGGATTATTTTTCAGCCCTCACAAGCCTTCTAAAAAGTTGTCTCTAACTTCCTGAGTCATCAAATACCATGCGCTGTCTTTTCTTGACAACCTTGTTATTTTTCCACTATTCCCTGAGGGGACGTTGGGCAAATCATGTCACTTTCCAGAGCCTCACTTGCAATTCTGTCAAACAAGGACAAACAAGTGAGAATCAAGCAAAATAAGGTATATGGGAGTCCTTTGAAAATGAGGAACGTTGTATGAATGTTATGGAGGAAGACATTTTATGATTTATTAAATACACAAGCACAAACATCTCTTTAAGGTTGGAAATGCTCCCATAGGAGGCATTAAAGCCTCGAGAGAGACAAGACCTATGGAGACAGTCAAAAGGATGAAGACTATGTATCGTGAAGGCAGGTAGACCAGAAGGCTGGAGAGTGACTTAACAACAGTGCTTACCTACAGAAAAGGTTAGACAGGATTATGGTCAACTCTTTCCATCTTCACTGATGACAGAATACAAGAAAATGGGCATTAACGACAGGGATTTAGATTAGCCATAAAGACTTTTTCTGCTGGTGAGGATTTTCAAAGATTGAATGCCTGGCTCGATCTGCTTGGGGTTTCTTCCCCGAAGGTCCATAGATTTGGTATGCAGTAAGGACATGAGAATCAGCACTCGGGGGGCAGATCAGAGGTTTTCTAGGACTGAGGAGCTCCGGGTGGGAAAGGAAAGGGAACCAACCTCCCATTCCCGAAAAGATTCCCTATGTTCCCAAACTGCCATGTCCACATCCACACTTTTCTTGAACAAACTTAAATTTTGAGCTTTTGTCAATTTACTGATTCATGGCCATCCTTTATCTAAATTAGCATTCTTGCTTATTAAAGGATTGTTGCATTTACAGGTTAGGGGCACAGACATGGAAGTGGAAAATTCTATGTTCCCATCCTGATTTTGCCCCCTTCCAGTTGTGCTGCCCTGGTTAATTAGTTGATTGCTTTACATTGATTTCCTTATCTGTAAAATGGAGATAATAAAAGTTCTTACCTCAAGGGGACTGTCAGCATACTTGGCACAGAGCAAATGCCCCAAAGTGGTGGCCAATATTATGCTAAAGCGACCTTGACATAGTTTCAAAGAGGTGCCTCTTAGATCTTGCACTTGGAGATTTGTTTGTTCTATTAGCTCAGCGTTTTAGACTCACCCACTTTCTAGTCTGCAGTGTCTTCTTTTTTATCTAAAAAAAAAATGTGGGGCGCCTGGGTGGCGCAGTCGGTTAAGCGTCCGACTTCAGCCACGTCACGATCTCGCGGTCCGTGAGTTCGAGCCCCGCGTCGGGCTCTGGGCTGATGGCTCAGAGCCTGGAGCCTGTTTCCGATTCTGTGTCTCCCTCTCTCTCTGCCCCTCCCCCGTTCATGCTCTTGTCTCTCTCTGTCCCAAAAAAAAATAAGTGTTGAAAAAAAAAATAAAAAATAAAAAAATTAAAAAAAAGTATTCTCACTAGAAAATACATCTCTTTCCCTGTTTACTCTAGTTGCAATTCTCTGAACTTTCTCAAACTCCATTACGTCTGCCTTGAAGGGAAGTGACCTGGAATTGTCCAAGCGATGTCCTCCCCAAAGGCAGAAGGATGGATTGAATAATTTATTAAGGTACCTTCTGGCAAAATGAATCTATGCAATGATGCTTAGGTTAAGGAATTTTTGTTTGCAGCCCGCCTCATCGGTTAGCAGAGATCTCATTGTAACACTAGAGGTCACTGTTAAAGCAATATTTCAAAAGCATAAGCCTTACATCAGCAATAAAATTGAGAAAAAATCCTTCAGAACATGGCAAGGGAAAAGATATTATATGGATAGTTTGAGGGCAGCAGCTGGGATTTTGTCAAGTTCCTAAATTGAAATCTGTTTCTAATCTCTTCTTGTTTCTCACCCCTAGAAAACAATTCCGCTTTCCCTGTGGTAGTAAGACCTCTACCTGGGAAGACCTAGGACTGAGAAATCTGCTCTGCCTGGCCTGCTGACTTGCAAATCAACCTCTCCTGCCCAGACACATGAGCCAAGCCTACTTCTGTATTTCTGAGCATCTTCAACTCCCTTCCATTTACCAATCTTCCCTGTCTGCACCTGCCACTCAAAGCCTGCTAAACAGGAATGGGAGAATCTGCTTCCCAGACCCTTCACCTCCTCCAATTTCACATCCAAGTAGACTCCCTTCTTAACTTCCCCACTGGTAATTAAGACCAGATTCAACCTGCAACTTCAGGCCCTCCATTCACCAAGTCCTGTTGATTTTACATCCTACCTGCCTTCTGTGCAATTGGAGTAATGGCCGTACTCCCTTCCCTGTGTTGTGGAGATCAGATAAGGCTACCGTTAGGCAGCAGCCAGAAGAGGGCCCAGTGTTAGGCCACCCCTGTGCCAGAATCACACCTCTCCCAGCAGCCATCCAGGGGGATCCCAGAACATGTGTAGCTCCTGTCAAGATCCCTCGGTCCCTCCCAATCTGCCAGGGCTGACCTCACCATGTCCCCTATCCTCACTGATGTCCCTCCCCATGAGACCCCCAGGTGACCTCTCATCCCTGGGAGTCTAATGCCCACCCTATTTCCTGACCTCATCTGGCATTCCTCCCCATCTCCGGCCCTCTGGAACTTGGGTCAGTCATCGGCAGAATCTTCCTTTCACTCTATCTCCTCGGAGTGTTCCTTTCACCTCCCTAACTGAAACTTGGCTCTGTCCCCTAGGGACACTGCTTCCCCTGCAGCCTCTGCAGTGGTGGTTGGATCTCTTCCATGGGGCTGGAGGTGGGATGGAGCTCTTTTTGCTCCTTGTTGCTACCTCTAGACCAGGCTCCAGTCATTGTTACCACATTTTGATCATTTTGATATCTGTCTCACCTTCACTTTCCCCAGAATCTTAGTCTTAGTCATCTCAAAGGACACACAGATCAGCTTTCCAACGCTCTGATTTCTCCTCCAATGACCCTGTCCTCCACCTACCGGACCTCAATTGCTCACCCCCACGGCCTTACCTTAGACAAGCACTGGCCAAAGGAACTTCGGGAGCTCATGATGGAAATATTTAATCTACTCTGTCCGGATGGCATAGCCTTAGTCACAAGTGGTTGGTTGCTAAACACCTGAAATGTGACTAGTGCAACAGAAGGAAACAGGTTATAAATTTTATTTAATGTTTAACTAATTTAAATGTGAAGCATCTATCTATGCTTGTATTCTCCTTGTGCTGTCCTGCTTCTATAGCTGAACTTAGCTCTATGCTAAGATCAACTCGCTTCCAGCGTCTTAGAGCCCGCCCCTCTCACTACTAAATTCTCCCCCCTTTCTTCATCAGTTTCTCGGTCTCCACAAGGTCATTTCCATCAGCTACACACATACTGTTGTCTCTCCTGTCTTAAGAAAAATCTCCCCATCTCCCCATCTTGGGACCCCAGCTCCCCATCTTGCACTGCTGTATTCCCCTCATTCTCTAGAGCAAAACTCCCAGAGAGAATGGTCTACACTCACAGACACCAACCTCTCTCCTCCTATTATTGCTTGAATCTCCACTCAGAAAGTGCTCTTGACATAGTACCCATGACCCCGTATTGATAAATCCAGTAATTATTTCCCAACCCTCATCTAACTTGATCTATCAGCAGCATTGTACGGATTCTTGACTCTCTTCTCCTTGGAACTCTTTCTTCACTTGGCTTTCAGGACAGCACGCTTGCCTGGTCTTTCTCCCGCCTTTCTGGCTGCTCCATCTTTCTGTCCTGTAATAGCTTCTTCTTCAATTCTACAACCTCTGAATGTCAGCAGGCCCAGGGGTTAGTCCTGGGACCCTTTCATTTTTCTACCTATTCGCTCCTTAGCCGATCTCACCCAGTCTCATGGCTTTAAACATCACCTACATGCTGAAAATTCCTGCATTTTTATATCTCCAATGCAGACCACTCCTCTGAAGTCCAGCCCAAATTATCCAGCTGCCAACTTGACATCCCTAATCTAACAGGTCCCAAACTGAACTCCCAATGTCTGCTTCCCTGCAAAAATAGCTTGCTCTTCCTACAGTCTTCTCCATGTCAGTTAAAGCCAATTCCATTTTTTTCCAGCAGCTCAGCCAAAACCATTAGAAATACCCTTGGTGTCTCTCTCTCGATCGTGTACACACACACACACACACACACACACACACGCGCGCGCGCGCACACACTATATCTGATCCATTAGCAAATTTTATAGACTTTGTGTATCTTCAACTGTAACCGGAAAGTGATCACTTCTCATCACCTGCATTGCAACCACTGTGTTCGGAGCCACCATCGTCTCTCTCCTGGATTACAGCACTAGTGGTTTCTCTGATCCTGCCCTTGTTTCTGCAATCTAGTCTCAAAAATCAGAAAAAATTCAAGTTACATCATGTCACTCTTCTGCTCAGCATGTTCCAGTGACAGTCACTCGGAGTAAAAACCAAAGTTCTTATCATGGCTTTCAAGGTCCCATGAGACTGGGACCCTATTATTGCTTTTACCACTTTCATAATTTCTCTTCCCCTCCTTCACCTGAGACTGGCCAAACCAACCTTCCCACTGCTACTGGAACTTATCACGTATGCTCCTGCCTCCGGGACTTTGCACCTGCTATTCTCTCTGAATGGAAGACTCTTCCCCAGATATCTTTGTGGCTAGGTCCCTCATTCCTTTAGGTCTATTCAAATCTCACCTTTTATTGAGGTCTTTATGGACTCTGCTATCTAAGATTTTTACACCCCTCCTCAACACTGCATTTTCCCTTTTCCTGCATTATTTTTTCCCTTTAGCTCTTAGCACTATCTAACTATTTTTTTTTAATTTAGCTTTTTTATTGTCTGTCTCCCCAAGTAGAATATAAGCTCTATGAGAGCAAGGATTTTTGTTGGTTTTTTTATTCACTGCTATCTCTGGATCTGTGTCTGTGATATAGCAGAAACTCAGCTATTTATTGAATGAATTAATAAAATAATTCCCATCGCATCCTTGGAACAGTGCCTAGCATATAGTAATTGTTTTATGAATCTCAGTTGGTATTTTTTAATTTCTTTTACTATCATCTCCACCACTACTCGAATGGGGCCTCCTTCCATCCCTGCAGCAGTTTGCAAGCCTCAGACTCTCACCCTCTCCGGCCTTGACTATCTCTTTGGTCTCAAAAGTTGTCTTCTAGCCGCTGGTCTTGCCTCCTGGAGACCTACCCACTGCTTCCATAGTTTGCTTCTCGAAAACAAATTTGATTCTTTCATTCCTCCTATGGTCTCTGAAAGCTCAGTTCTCACTGTTTCCATGAAGCCTTGCTGTCCACTCCAACAAACACCAGGTCCCCTTCTCAACTCCAATGGCACTCACTGTTGATGCCAAGCAAATTCAACACTTGTCAGTATACTGAGCTATCATTTCAATTCAATCTGCTGGGCTATAATATAGTGCGCTGTTATTTAGTATTTTCATGAGGGTTCATTGTTTCTCCTCAATTCATTTCTATTCCCCAGAACAATCTAATACTGCTTTTGTATAGTGCTTTAGCAACAAAGAATTGGGCTAGAAAGAGTATTGTATGAGCCCCTATGTCTCCATCCACAGCATGGAAGGGCTTAATAAAGAGTAGGTTCATCCTGTTACACGCTAGCTGAATTTTCAGTACTTACAGCCCACATAACAGACAGCACAGAGGCTTCAGGGTCAGACTAGTTCTGTCACTTTATGACCCAAATGAGAGACTTGTATAATGAGCCTATTGCTTCACTTGCACAAATGAGAAAATACCTAAAACACATGGTTATGTGAGCATTAAAAGTACTCATAAGTAGGGGCACCTCGCTGGCTCAGTTGGTAAACCATTGAACTCTTGATCTCAGGGTTGTGAGTTCAAATCCCACGTTGGGTGTAGAGATTACTTAAAAATAAAATCTTTTTTTTTTTTTTTTAAGGACTCATAAATAAAGCCCAAAGTACTCAACATGATTTGACGTTCTCCTCTCTTGCCACCATCCCTCATCTAAGATGGTTCTCAAGAGACATCCGGGAATTATTTTCTTCTGAACAAAATCAGGTAAAACAGGATTCCTCAACCATGACATTATGTCGCTCTGAGCCCGACAGTTGTTGTGGGGATCTGTTTTGTGCATTGCAGCATCCCTGGCCCCGCCCCCTATCTACCACATGCCAGCAGCATGCCCCTACCCTCCAGTCCCGAAAACCAAAGCTGTCTCCCCTGGAGGACAAAGTCACATTGGTTAAGGACCACTGAGATGATGCTTATGAAGTCATTCTGTAGAACATGCAGTTTATAAAAATGGCATACTATTTAACAGTTTATATACAAACCCTTTACAACTGAGAATGACCTACTTACAGCTTAGGTAATTAGACAAAACTTGGGGATCAGGTAAGGGAAACAGAATGGAGAAAGAGGTCTTTGCTTCTCCCTGAAGAAGGAGATTCCTTCTGACCTTTTGCCTAAACTGCCCCTCCCTCCTGTGGGGGGACCAATTAGGGCAGGGAATGGGAGGCTGGATCAAACATACCCAGTTCCTATATCCAGGAGGGTCCGAGCAGATAAAGTGCCTTAAAGATCTGAGATACTTTCCTCTCCCCATTTGAAGTCAAGATATTAAGAAAGTAGAAAGAGATCTTTTCTCCTATATGCAAAATGATACAAAAGTCTGCTATAGCATCTTGGTAAATGTTGGAAAACCCCTGACTTGATGAGTTATAATCAATATTTAAAATAATTCATAGAGTACCTGATAAGATTCTCAAGGTGAGTATTTTGAAGAAAAAGGCAGCCTATATATAATATGATTGCTCTTACTTGGAACTTAAAGAACATTTTCAATATTTCTGAATCCAGCTTAAAAATTTTATTAATTGGGGTGCCTGGGTGGCGCAGTCGGTTAAGCATCCGACTTCATCCAGGTCACGATCTCGCGGTCCGTGAGTTCGAGCCCCGCGTCGGGCTCTGGGCTGATGGCTCAGAGCCTGGAGCCTGTTTCCGATTCTGTGTCTCCCTCTCTCTCTGCCCCTCCCCCGTTCATGCTCTGTCTCTCTCTGTCCCAAAAATAAATAAATGTTGAAAAAAAAATTAAAAAAAAAATTTTATTAAGAAAAACCATTAATGTATAGTGAAGGTTTAACTATTCCTATGTATAGCTATAGTCATCCATTTTATGAAACAACAATTTTTCTCTTGCTTCCTTTTCCATTGCAGAGGATTACGGAATTTCAAAACTGAAAAACGCTTCTGAATTTTTTAAGTTTTTAATCTTCTTGCGTCATGGGTCCTTTTGGCATTCTTGTAAAGCTTGTTGACCTCTTCTAGAATAATTTTTTTCGGGTTAATTAATTTTTTAATTTACATCCAAGTTAGTTAGCACATAGTGCAACAATGATTTCCTGAGTAGATTCCTTGATGTCCCTTACCCATTGAGCCCATCCCCGCTCCCACTACCCCTCCAGCAACCCTCTGTTTGTTCCGTGTAGTTTTTTTTTTTTAATTTTTTAACGTTTACTTATTATCGAGAGGCAGAGAAGGAGCATGAGAGGAGCAGAGAGAGGGGGAGACACAGAATCTGAAGCAGTCTCCAGGATCCAGCTGTTAGCACAGAGCCCGATATGGGGCTTGAACTCATGAACTGAGAGATCATGACCTGAGCCAAAGTCAGACGCCTAACTGACTGAGCCACCCAGGTGCCCCGTTTGTTGCCTATATTTAAGAGTCTTTTATGTTTTGTCCCCTCCCTATTTTCTATTATTTTTGCTTCCCTTCCCTTACAGAATAATATTTAAAAAAATTTTTTTTCAACGTTTATTTATTTTTGGGACAGAGAGAGACAGAGCATGAACGGGCGAGGGGCAGAGAGAGAGGGAGACACAGAATCGGAAACAGGCTCCAGGCTCTGAGCCATCAGCCCAGAGCCCGACGCGGGGCTCGAACTCACGGACCGTGAGATCGTGACCTGGTTGAAGTCGGACGCTTAACCGACTGCGCCACCCAGGCACCCCCAGAATAATATTTTTAAATGCATAAAATAAAATGCCTAAGATTCCAGAAATGTCAATCATGTTGAGATAAAGTTATCAATATACATTATTGATATTTATCAATATATATTATTGATATATTATTGTTTATTTTTATGTTTTTCATTCTGATAAAACACACATAACTTAAAACTTGCCATCTTAACCATTTTTATTTTTATTTATTTTTTAACATTTATTTATTTTTGAGACAGAGAGAGAGCATGAACAGGGGAGGGTAAGAGAAAGAGGGAGACACAGAATCTGAAACAGGCTCCAGGCTCTGAGCTGTCAGCACAGAGCCCGATGCGGGGCTCCAACCCACTGACCGTGAGATCATGACCTGAGCCGAAGTCGGACGCTCAACCGACTGAGCCACCCAGGCGCCCCTTAATCATTTTTAAATATACCGGTTGAGTGACATTAAGTCCATTCGCTCTGTTATGCAACCATCACCACCATCCATCTCCAGAACTATTTTCATCTTGCAAAACAAACTCTGTACCCATTAACCAATAAGTCCCCATTCTTCCCAGTCCCCCAAGCCCCTGGCCACCACTATTCTACTTTCTGTCCATAGGAATTTGACTACTTTTATTACCTCACACAAATGGAATCATGCAGCATTTGCCCTTTTGTGACTGGCTTATTTTACTTTGCATAATGTCCTCAGTATTCATCCATGTTGTAGCCTGAGTCGGAATTTCCATCCTTTTAATGCCTGAATAGTATTCCAGTTTGCTTAGCCATTCATTTGTCGATGAACATTTGGGTTATTTCTACTTTTTGGCTATTGTGAATATTGCTGCTGTGAACGTGGGCATACAAATGTCTGTCTGAGTCCCTGTTTTTGATTCTTTTGGGCATACACCCAAAACTAGAGTTGCTGGATCATACAGCTATTCTATTTTTAATTTTTTGAGGACCCACCATACTGTTTTCCACAGTAGCTTCATATTTTACATTCCTACCAACAGTGCACGAAGGTGCCAATTTCTCCACATCCCCACCAACACTTGTTATTTTCTGATTTTTTAGTAGTAGCCATCGTAATGGGTATGAGGTAGAATTTTCAGTGTTTTTTTTTAAAACCAATTTGTAATATGGTAATATATATATGCTCTTTATTAACATATTAATTTTAAAAACTCTAAGAAGTTCTAATCCTTATCATAATTTCAAAGTAACAGTGAGCCCAAGCAATATTTCAAGATATCTGCAACAACTGTCATATAATATGAAGATGCCTATGGTTTCTATTGGTAACAAAACCCAGCTAATATACGGCAAATAATGCTGTAGCTTGTTGACGACATTCACAATGGGAGAAAATGCCCATTTTTGGTTAAAGGTTACTGGAAACAAAATGCAATATTTTCTCCCATACAAGTTTATAGACCCCCAGATATTATCTTTGAACATCTTGGGGGGCGAGGACCCCAGGTTAAGAATTACTGATCTAGTTTCTTTCTCATTTGATAGGTGAAGAGAGTGAGGCCTCCAGGCGTTAAGTGATTTGCCAAGAGTCGCAGTCACATAGCTGGTGACAGAGCTGGGACTAGAACTCAATTTCTCAGTTCCCAGTCCCATGTGTTCCTTATCCTAGACATCTCATGCAAAATGATCCCCACGTGAATCCCCTCTCTGTGCACCACAGCCTTTCGTGTACTCCTTTGCACACAGTAGGCTCAGTAAAAAGACAGGATGAATGGTGTATATTATAAACAAGAGAAACCAAATGCATTATGCGATCAGCACCCTTTGCTGAGAGTCTTAGTGTGGGGCTATTTGTTTTCTAGCCAGTGGCAACAATGGGATAGACATTACTATTTAATTTGTATGAATTTAAGAAAAGGAGATTAAAACTTGCAGGTGTTGTTTGCTTCCAACATACATATGTAACAAACATTTTTCCCCCCAGTGAATTAGTGAAAGGCTGATCTTTTAAAAATTTTTTTTTTCAACATTTATTTATTTTTGGGACAGAGAGAGACAGAGCATGAATGGGGGAGGGGCAGAGAGAGAGGGAGACACAGAATCGGAAACAGGCTCCAGGCTCCGAGCCATCAGCCCAGAGCCTGACGCGGGGCTCGAACTCACGGACCGCGAGATCGTGACCTGGCTGAAGTCGGACGCTTAACCGACTGCGCCACCCAGGCACCCCAAGGCTGATCTTTTAAAGTCATCTGACTAATATTTAGACATAGGTCTTAGAGATCAGTTTCAAGTTTCCAACTATTTTTAAAAATACTGTTATCGCATAAGTTGGGTGTTGTAGAAAACAGCTCAACAGCACATGTTACCACATCTGTTCTTACCTGTTTGGTTTCTTAAGAAAGGGCTTGCCCCAGCCTGAAAGCAAAAGAAACAGAAGTAAAGCCTCAAAGAAAAAGAACACAACGAACTCAACCTTTGCTTATATTGCCCAGGTCATCTCCAGACCCTTGCTTACACCTGAAGGAATCTGCTTAATCTTGCTAGTAGTTTTACGTTTGTTCTTAGAACTTACGATGGCTTCTGATGAAAGCTAGATGACAATTCTTCTAAAGCATGTGTCTATTATTAGATGTATTTAGATTGGTTACATTAGTCACCTGTATGACATGAGCTCTGCTGCAATGGATGATTTAACGCCCATGTTCCTAGTCGGTAGTGGGCTGGTTATAGGACCAGCTTTCTGCATCTTTGGTTCTGAGAGAAGTGACAGAAACTTCCAAGCATCTGTTTGCTTCAGTTTTATCTGTCTGCCAACAGGACGCTTACCTATTCATTTGCCAAATAACTAGACTGGTATTTGTTCCTGGAAGGGAATCACCTCCATTGCTGATATGTCTGTGCACTTGGTGTGTCTAGCTTTCACCTGAGGCAAAGGGCCAAGTCTCTTAAGAAGTTTTACCTGTGTCAAGGCCAAGGGAGGACTGTTGCTCTTTTTGTCTAAACAGCTCGACTGTTCCCTAAGAAGATTTTAAACTCACTAGCAGAGAGAAACATCGGAATACTTTGGCCTAATCTTTATTTTGTTTTCTTGGCTTTGGGGAATGATATCAAAACCGTGTTAGACTTTCAGGCTTCTCGAGCTAGTTCCTGAGATACTTCCAGTGTTTGCTCTCTGACATACAGACCACATTTGACTCACAAATCTTATTTCTATGACACGGCATGTCCTATTTTTACTTTAAATATTTGACAATCTCAACGTGTTTAAAGAAGAATAAATGCACACGTTTCCAAGGCCGAGAAGCAGCCTCTCAGGTTTCCCAGTACCACATGCGGTGCTATGCTTAAGAAACCTGCTGTTCTTAAAACATGTTTGACAAGAGAGTTCGGCCCTGTGGCATGTATCCAACTCTGGTTTTTAAGGTCCAGAACTATCATTTTATTCGATCTCCCAGACAATTATTTTCTTTCCCTTTTTATCTAGGCACCAGAATAGGCTAAAAGTGATGAAAAAGTGTGGCCCTGGATCCTCTGTAATCTGCCAGATCATCAATATTCTGAGCAAAGTAATGTAAATCGCCATTTATTTATTTATTTATTTATAAGTTTCGTGTGTGTGTATTTAATGTTTATTTATGTTTGAGAGAGAGAGAGAGAGAGAGAGGGAAAGAGAGAGAATCCCATGCAGGCTCCTCACTGTCAGCTTGGAGCCCAAGGTGGGGCTCCAAACTCACCGGAAGCAGGGGCTGGAGCTCGCCCCATCCGGAGCCCAACTCAGGAACTGTGAGATCATAACCTGAGCCAAAATCAGGTGCTTAACCGACTGAGCCACCCAAGCGCCCCTAAATCTCCCTTTAAATACAGATTGCTACTGTGTGTTTCCAAAGTGAAAAATTATAATAATAAAATCAGTCAGTGGGTTATGGCTAAACGTTAAGAGATCAATTCTAACACTGAAGCCCACTGGGGAGCTTGGCGAGGGGTCTTAGTGGCATTTGAACCCTTGCATCTTTGAATTCCTGTTTCTGGTGAGAGTTGCTGAGCAAAGAAGAAGTAACACCCGTATCAACTGAGCACCCTACGCCCCCACACACGCGTTTAGGAGAGCCCACCCAGGGAAAGGGACCATGGGGTCCAAACTCTGTTCATACAGAACAGAGCTTCTCTGTGCAACTGACATTACTGATTGGCCCTCAGGCCAGCAGCATGCAGAACCAGGGGAAAATGAGCTCTTGACGTTCTTGGGGTAAACGATCATTTTGACTATTTATTCATGCGTTGTCACTGAGGCAGCACACACTTAGTGAGTTTCTACTCTTGTAGCACTGTTCTGGTGCTGGGATACAGGGATATGGGGTGAATAAGAAAATAGGTCCCCTCTCTACTGAGCTTATATTCTAGTTGGGAGAGAAACAAACTACAGGACAGGGTAGGTTCTTATAGTGATAAATTACACTATGATAGGATACAGTGGCATCTATAAGGGATACCTGTTTGGTTTTGAAACCCAGAATGTAGGCTTTTAGCTCTGCCACATTGTCTGCCAGGCTAGGGCACTCTGGTTCATGGCTTTGCTTCTGTGGTTCCCTGTTCTGGAATGTTCTTTGTCCACATTTCCACAGTGCACAATTAGTCTGTCCCTTACCACTACATACATATTAATATATTGTACACACACACACACACACACACACACACACACACAAAACATACCCCTGAACCATCTGAAAATCAGTTGCAGGCATTCTGATGCCCTACCCGCAAATACTTAAGCCTGTATCTCTTCCTTTTTAAATTTTTTAATGTTTATTTTTGAGAGAGACACAGAACCAGAGCGTGAATGGGAGGTGGGGCACAGAGAGAGGGAGATACAGAATCTGAAGAAGGCTCCAGGCTCTGTCAGCACAGAGCCCGACGTGGGACTCAAACTCACAAACCCCGAAATCATGACCTGAGTGCCACTGCTCACCTGACTGAGCCACCCAGGTGTCCCATGCATGTGTCTCTTAAGAACAAGATGCTTTTCCCACATAACCACAATAATGGAGATGAGATCTTGGAATCTGAACTTCTCTGGTGCAGTGTTACCCCCGCGCAATGTAACAAACCATGAAGCAGTTCTAAAGTACCCTGGATGCACAGTCAGGGCCTCCGCAGTGTTGCCGCTGGGTGTCCATGAGTCAGAGAAGCAGAGATTTGTCATGGAGGGATGTAAGTGTCAATGTCCCATGGGGGTCCACAAAGAACTCAGTGATTTCTGGGGTTGGAATTGCTCTGTTCTGTAGAGGTGCCTTTCCTTCGAGTGTGTGATGGGTGAAGATAATGAGTATTCATCTCCCCATTTCAACTGTTAAGGAGCACGGCCGGCAGGACCAGCTTCCTGGGCCCTGCAGTCCACAGGCTCCAATGTTTAGAGGGGCCCAATGCTGGGCTTAATGCTTGGCTGTTGCCATCTTGAAATTCTTAAATATTTTGAGCAAGAACCCTACATCTGCATACTTGGGCTTCATACCTGTTATGTAGCTGGTTCTAATCACAGGTCACAGGAATCCTAACAGTTCAGAAAATTATCAACTTCTATCTGCTTATAGAGAACCTTAACAACATGTGAAAGTTAGTAGAAACAGGAGATTTAGATCTACGCAGACTTCTTTGAATCTGATTTCTGTGGGGATTCTGTTTTCAGAGCATGCTAAGTGAGGATGATATCATTTTTCAGTGTCTGGCAAGCATTCTTCGGGCTGCTTCAGACAAGGCTGAGGATCTGAAGGCCTACCGCACTTACCCACCTCAAGGCAACACTGGTCTAAGGCTTGAACATGGCTTCACCCAGGCCAACTTCTGTATCCTTGGTCACACTAACAGGTATGGATCACTTCTGTTCCATCATTCACTGACCACTGATGTATGCTTTTCAACTGCTAATGATTCTGGATCCAAATACCAATTTAATTTTTTTTTTTCAACGTTTATTTATTTTTGGGACAGAGAGAGACAGAGCATGAACGGGAGAGGGGCAGAGAGAGAGGGAGACACAGAATCGGAAACAGGCTCCAGGCTCTGAGCCATCAGCCCAGAGCCTGACGCGACGCTCGAACTCACGGACCGCGAGATCGTGACCTGGCTGAAGTCGGACGCTTAACAGACTGCGCCACCCAGGCGCCCCCCAATTACCAATTTAAAGGAATGACAGAGGCCAGAGGAATACTGGACTACCACGAATGCCATCAGCAAAATCCAGACTGGAAAACTCTCAGGATATACAACTGATTCTTTCATAAATAAATTCCAAGTCTCGAAAGAGAGAGAGAGAGAGGTTGGAGAGAGAGAGAAAGGGGCAATTTAAAGATTAAAAACAACAACAGCAACAACAACAAGATTTAAAGAACACATTGACCAATCACAATATATGGATCTTATTTGGATGCTGATTTAAAAGAAAAACTGTAGGGGCGCCTGGGTGACGCAGTCGGTTAAGTGTCCGACTTCAGCTCAGGTCATGATCAGTTCGAGAGTTTGAGCCCTGTGTTGGGCTCTGTGCTGACAGCTCAGAACCTGGAGCTTGCTTTGGATTCTCTGTCTCCCTTTCTCTCTGCCCCTTCCCCACTTGTGCTCGTTCTCCCTCTCTCTCTGAAAAATAAATAAAAGCATTAATTTTTTTTAATTTAAAAGAAAAACTATATGATTATGAAACAATTCAAAATTTGAATATTGACTATTTGCTCTACAGAATTTGTTGTTAATCGTTTTACCTGTGGTCATTGTGTTATGGTTATTTTTTTAAAAAATCCTCATCTTTTACACATGCACCCCAATGTTTATAGCAGCACTATCAACAGTAGCCAAAGTATGGAAAGAGCCCAAATGTCCATCAATGGATGAATGGATAAAGAACATGTAGTATATAGATACAATGGAGTATTACTCGCCAATCAAAAAGAATGAAATCTTGCCATTTGCAACTATGTGGATGGAACTGGAGGTTATTATGCTAAACGAAGTTAATCAGAGAAAGACAAATATCATATGACTTCACTCATATGAGGACTTTAAGAGACAAAACAGATGAACATAAGGGAAGGGAAACAAAAATAATATAAAAACAGGGAGGGGGACAAAACATAAGGGACTCATAAATATGGAGAACAAACAGAGGGTTACTGGAGGGGTTGTGGGAGGGGGAATGGGCTAAATGGGTAAGGGGCATTAGGAATCTACTCTTGATATCATTGTTGCACTATATGCTAACTAATTTGGATGTAAATTTAAAAAAATAAAATTAAAAAAAATCCTTGTCTTTTAGAGTTACATACAGAAATATTTTGGGATGGACTGATATGATGTTTGGAGTGTGGAATTGCCCTTGGCTTACCAGTGATTGGGGCTGGGTGACTGGGATATGAGGGCTTATTATACTATTTTGTTTATTTTTGTATGTATTCAAAATTCTTCATTATGAAAAATTTTTTTAAATGCTTATTGGTTAAAGTAGTATTGGGTAATAACCTGAAGTACAAAATAAATGTCCACAAATCAACAGTAATATAAATAAGTATATTTGTATTGAGTGAATAAATAAATGGGGAAGAAGAGACAAATGGAAAAGAACTCCAGTAACGAACGTAGATACTTTCCCCTCAGGGAGAGTAACTCCTCACTCCCTGAGTGTGGCCTGGGCCTGGGTCCTGCTGAGAGTGCCGTGGGAGGCGGGGAGACAAAGGGGAACTTTGCAGTGGAGAAACTTGACGAACACTACCTCAAGCGGGGTGATCAAGGCTCATCACATCAGCAGTCAGGCATATTGATACTATTGTCCTTCGTACAATGTAGTGAGAATGGCTCTTGGCCTCTGTGGTCTTCCTCCTAAAAACACATTAACCCAGTCTAATCAGGCAAACCCAAACTGAGGGCCATTCCACAAAACACCTGACCAGTATTCCTCAAAACTCTCAAGGCCATCAAAAACAAGGAAAGTCTGAGAAACTGTCATGGCCCAGAGGAACCTAAGGAGACATGACAAATGTCATGTGGTATCCTGGTCAGGATCCTGGAACGGGATCCATACATTTTGCCAATGGATTTTAGGCAAAAACTAAGACAATATAAATGATGTATGGACTTTAGGTTAATAATGACATATTAATATTGATTTTTTAATTGTAACAAATGTACCATACTACTGTAAGATGTTAATGATAGGGGAAATGGGGTATCTGGGAACTCTTTGTGCTGTCTTTGCAATAGATCTATAAATCTAAACTGTCCTAAAATAGAAAGTGTATTGTTGGTGTAAGTTGATTATTAAGTAGCGTGTGGTAGTATGATGGACTGAACTTCTCACTATTTCTCATTTCTTTTATTTCTCTTTTCTTTTTTGAGCGAGAGCGAGTGAGCAGAGGAGGGGCAGAGGGAGATAGAATCTTTAATTTTTTTGATGTTTATTTATTTTTGAGAGAGAGAGAGAGAGAGAGCACACGAGCACAAATAGGGGAGGGGCAGAGAGAGAGGGAGACACAGAATCCGAAGCAGCTCCAGGCTCTGAGTTGTCAGTACAGAGCCTGACCAGGGCTCAAACCCATAAACCTGAGATCGTGACCTGAGCCGAACTTGGAAGCTTAACTGGCTGAGTCACTCATGTACCCTGAGAGAGAGAGAACCTTAAGCAGACTCCACACGAACCGTGAAATCATGGCCGTGAGGTCATGACTGTGAGATCACGACTGTGAGATCATGACCTGAGCCAAAATCAAGAGTCAGAAGTTCAACTGACTGAGCCACCCAGGAGCCCCTAATTTCTCATCTCTACTTTTAATTTTCTTTTGCCCCCCACAAACCTGCATTCCTTAGCCAAAGACTGTTTTAAGTATGTCTATGAGAGAAGACACTGAAAGTGACTAAAAGGTGCTATTTCCTAGGCACCCTCTTGTCCTCCTGTTCCTCCGGGAGAGGCAGGTTGGTGCTCACTTCACACTTGGCACCCGATCCTACCTCAGGGCTGCAGATACATTGGCATGCCTGCCTCTTCTGCAGGAATGGGGAGTGGGGGTGGGAAAGGAAGAAAACTGTGATTAACACAATAATGTTTTCTAAGAATTCAGGTGAACTGGGCCTGTCCCCCCTCCCCCATCTCAGCAGAAGCATCTCTCATTTACATCTTTATCATTACAGGGAGAAAACGCTTCTCTTGGAGAGCTCTCTTGAAAGACTTCGGTGGTCATTGTAATATGGGGAGGGAGAAATCTGGTGAGGTCACGGGATAAAGAATGAATCATGCAGAGAAAATATTTTTCTTTATTTTTACTTAAACCAGGGAGGGAGAAATATTCTAAGCAGAGTATATTCACAGGCATTTCACTCACAAATGGGTCCACTTGCTTGGCTGCCAGCTTCTTGTTCAAACATCTAGGATGTATCTCATTTACTCTGCACTTGGTAAAGTTTGTCTAGCAAGAGAGCCTATGCCAGCAGTGTGGGACTCTCCTGTACTTAAATTATCTTTCTCTTACTTCCAGTGACAGCTGAGAAGATGCAGTTCAATACTCTGAGTCTTCCTATCACTCAGCAAGAATGCCCGGTGGGGCTTGGAAAACAACCTTATTGCTCGGATCACAGCCAGGTAGAGGGTGGTCTCCTGGGTGGAACCGTTCCTGCAGGGACAAGGTTTATCAAGCATCTACAAAGACAATTCTCTCTCTCCCTTTTTTTTCTTTTCTTTTCTTTTTTTAAGAAAGGAAATGTTGGAGTCCTTGGATCAATTTTTCAATGTCTTTGGAAGCTTTAGGTGTTTGTTTTTCCTAAGTATATTCTTTGGAAAGCCTGGAGAGGAAAGAAAAGTGGTCCAATTGCACACAGATGGTAAACCCACAGCTCCCATCAACAGCAGCAAAGAAATAATCTTGACTCAAGCAGGCAAACTCTGAAATAGGAAATAAAGCCTTGTGAGAAGGAGGAATGAAAGTCCCCGAGTCAGAATGATAGGCTGCTCCCGGGAGACCCACAAAATGGCACGGAATCCTGTCCTTCCCCAAGAGAGGCATTTTAAAAATGGCAGCAAAGTAGATATTGAGCTAGGCAATCAATCAAGTCATTGGATATGTTGTTCAGATTTTCTGCAGTTTTCCTCACTGGACCATAAAGTCATGAAAGGACATTGCAAAGAACTACAAGAGAATATAAGTGAATATTCATCTTCTCTTGAGATAGGGAAATCCTTTCTAAATATGCCATTAAAATAGAACATAAGGAAAAAGATCAGTGAATATGATACAGTGTAAACTAAAAATGTCTGTATATATATTTTAAAACACTGTAAAAAAACATTAAAAGGCAAATGGAAACTTTGAATAATGTTTCCAACACACCTTGCAGACATGAGACTTAAAATCTTAATATATATGGCACAAAAACAGACACTTAGATCAATGGAACAGAATAGAGAACCCAGCAATGGACCCACAAACATATGGCTAACTAATCTTTGACAAAGCAGGAAAGAATATCCAGTGGAATAAAGACAGTCTCTTCAGAAAGTGGTATTGGGAAAACTGGACAGCAACATGCAGAAAAATGAACCGGGACCACTTTCTTACACCATAACCAAAAATAAACTCAAAATGGATGAAAGACCTCAATGTAAGACCATCAAAGAAACCATCAAAGAAAGCAGGCCAAAACCTCTTTGACCTCGGCCACAGCAACTTCTTACTCAACACATCTCCAGAAGCAAGGGAAACAAAAGCAAAAATGAACTATTGGGACCTCATCAAAATAAAAAGCTTCTGCACAGCAATGGACACAATCAGCAAAACTAAAAGGCAACCGACAGAATGGGAGAAGATATTTGCAAATGACATATCAGATAAAGGGTTAGTATCCAAAATCTATAAAGAACGTATCAAACTCAACACCCAAAAAATGAACAATCCAGTGAAGAAATGGGCAAAAGACATGAATAGACACTTCTCCAAGGAAGACATCCAGATGGCCAACTGACACATGAAAAAATGTCCAACATCACTCATCATCAGGGAAATACAAATCAAAACCACAATGAGATACCACCTTACACCTGTGAGAATGCCTAACATTAACAACTCAGACAACAACAGATATTGGTGAGAATGCAGAGAGAGAGGATCTCTTTTGCACTGCTGGTGAGAATGCAAACTGGTGCAGCCACTCTGGAAAACAGTATGGAGGTTCCTCAAAAAATTGACAATAGAACTACCCTATGACCCAGCAATTGCACTACTAAGTATTTATCCAAGGTGTGCTGTTTCGAAGGGGCACATGCACCCCAATGTTGCATCACTATCAATAGTAGCCAAAGTATAGAAATGTCCATTGATGGATGAATGGATAAAGAAGATGTGGTATATATA
>NW_024412376.1:36944340-36980427 GCF_014898765.1 Herpailurus yagouaroundi
TTGTGTATATATATATATATATATATATATATATATATATACACAATGGTGTATTACTCGGCAATCAAAAAGAATGAAATCTTGCCATTTTCAACTACGTGGATGGAACTAGAGGGTATTAGGCTAAGCGAAATTAGTCAGAGAGAGACAGATATCATATGACTTCACTCATATGAGGGCTTTAAGACACAGAACAGATGAACACAAGGGAAGGGAAGTGAAAATAATATAGAAACAGGGAAGGGGACAAAACATAAGAAACTCTTAAATATGAAGAACAAACAGAGGGTTGCTAGAGGGATTGTGGGAGGGGGGATGGGCTAAATGGGTAAGGGGCATTAAGGAATCTACTCCTGAAATCATTGTTGAAATCACCATATGCTAACTAACTTGGATGTAAATTAAAAAAAAAAAATCTTGCTGTATAAATAAAATAAAAGAGAAGGCCCTAATAGAAAAAAGTATGTAAATAAACAAACTGGCTATTTATAAAAGAAAAATTCAAATGGCCAATAATTTTATGAAAAGCATTGTCTAGGAAACAAGTAAACAAGGAAATGCACATTAAAACAATCACGAGGAAACATTTCCACCAAATAAATCACAAAGAAAAAATAACTAGCATTGGTAGACATTCATAAAAAATAGTACTTTCTTTTTTTTTATGTTTATTTATTTTTGAGAGACAGAGAGAGACAGATCATGAGCAGGGGAGGAACAGAGCGAGAGGGAGACATAGAATCGGAAGCAGGCTCCAGGCTCTGAGCTGTCAGCAGAGCCCAGTGCAGAGATGCAACTCACAAACTGTGAGATCGTGACCTGAGTTCAAGTCCGACGCTTAACCAACTGAGCCATCCAGGGTCCCCCAAAATAGTACTTTCATATATGCAGAATATAATTTGGTATGTTCCTAAAATTTGGCAATATGCATCAAAAGCCTTAAAAGTAAGTTTTTCTTTGGCCTAGGAATTATCATTAAGAAATAATTGAGCATGTTTATAAAAGTGTTCAAGGATGTTTATAAAAGTGTTCAAAAGGATGTTCAGCTCAGTATTGCTGATGATAGCAAAAAAGCCTCTGAGTTGGGTTGATATCCATCAGCTGGGAAAAGGTTCGGTAACATACTGTGGCGTAAGTGGTTAAGAGCATGTACACTTGACAATGCCTGGGGTTCAGATCCTGGCTCTTCACTTAGTAGCTGGGTGGTTCTCTGTGTTTCAGCTTCCCTGCTTGTAAAATGAGGATAATTTTATAGCATCTGCCTCATTAAGTCACTGTGAGCATTAAATGGGTTACTGTGTGTAAAGTGCCTGCTATATTCGATGTGCTAACTGCTGTTACTATTATTGTTCTTTCTGTGGATCCAACATGGCCATTAAATATGTTGTAGAACATCTAAAAATACAGAGAAATGGATATGATACACGAAGGGGGGAAAAAAGCAGATTGCAGAAGAGTAGCCATAATATTGATAACAACTTTGTAAATACATGATTTATGCATACATAGGAAAAGAAAATATATGTCTATATAAGCAACAGATCATATGTTAGCAGTGTTTATTTCTGGGGGACCTTTATTTCTTCTTAATCCTTTTCAGTATTTTATGAATTTCCATCACAACAATATATTAAGCTTTTAATAAGAGATGTAAAAAAAATACAAATCCGGGGCGCCTGGGTGGCTCAGTCGGTTAAGCATCTGACTTCAGCTCAGGTCATGATCTTGCCATCCGTGAGTTCGAGCCCCGTGTCAGGCTCTGTGCTGATGGTTCAGTGCCTGGAGCCTGTTTCAGATTCTGTGTGTCTCCCTCTCTCTCTGACCCTCCCCCCATTTATGCTCTGTCTCTCTCTGTCTCAAAAATAAATAAACGTTAAAAAAAATTAAAAAAAATACAAATCCATTTTTAAACAAGCTTTATTTATTTATATTTATTTAAAGTTTATTTATTTTGAGAGAGAAAGAGACAGAATGGAGGAAAGAGCAGAGAGAGAGGGAGAGAGAGAGAATCCCAAGCAGGCTCTGCATTGTCAGTGCAGAGCCCAATGCGAGGCTTGAAAACATGAACCCCACGAACCATGAGATCATGACCTGAACTGAAATCAAGAGTTGGACACTCCACTGACTGAGCCACCCAGGCACCCCTACACGAAGATTATTTAGATGTAGCCCTGTTGCACATTCCCTTATCTGACAGGGGCAGGGTGAGGTGGAACATCCTTCCTGCTCCTTTGTTAAAGTCTTGAATTTCACTCCACCTTGTAGTCGGTAGCGCTTCCGTTTCCTTTCCCTGGCTCAAGGCTGGGCTCCATTCTGGTCCTCGAGGAGCTGGCAGGATTCTGGGTCCCATGAGTCCTATGAAGGAAGGAAGTGGAGCAGGAAGCAGGTATCTCCAGGGTAGGACTGGGATGAGTGGGGACCACTGCTGGTTTCTCTGTGGTAAGCAGGGGAAATTTGAGAAGACCGTATTGGGGCTTCTGCTGGAGCGGAGCCTGGTGTTAGAGTTGAATTTCAAATGTTGAAAACACTCGTTTTCCTGTTGCCTTGATGAACAGCAAGAAGTATTAGACAGGTAGCGTTCATCCCCGCCTCTTGCTTTGGCAATCAGGGCAAGGTCTTTAAATGACTCGGCCTCCTGTGCTTGTCTAATTTATTTCCCAGAATTGCAAAACGATGGCTTTGCTCGCGCCTCCCTGGGGAGAATGGAGGGTGAGAGAGGCCTGAGATCCTAATTGGCTAAGGAAGGCCACAGTACTGAGATGTGCAAATAAAACAGGTTTTTCCCTTTCTCCTTGGCTGAAAGCAAGAGAGAATTTGGGCGAGTCTAGGTCTCTGAGTCACTGATGGGCTAGTTTCAGTCTTTCCTGAGGCTTCTTGGTGTTTCTGTCTCTTGTTTCTGGAAGCTGGCATACAGTGGGTGCTTTACAAAACTTGCTGACTGGTAAACAGATAAATGAGCAGTTGAGAGGATGAATAAATGAGTAGATAGGCTGGTTGGCTGGAGAACAGGGAGCTGGAGGCTGACCTGCCTGAACGTCTTAATCTTCCCCCTCCTTTAAACTTCCAGGGAGTAAAGAGTGCAGTTCACTCACAATTTCTCCTGCTTTCAACACCAAAGCTGAGGCATTAGCGGGCTAAGCTAACTGGAGACAGCCAAATACTGATGATTTGGTGCAAATCAGGCAGGTTATTAATAGCTGTGGGTTAGAAAGGTGTTTTCCACGTGAAGTCTCATGGGAGAAGGACAACTAGCAAAATTTCCAAACCAAGTTCCAAATCCTGGGTGTTGATATAAATAAAGCTGGCGTGCATAGAGATCTAGGCAGACAGGTGGTCGGGAGCTCTCTGTCATTGGATATCAGGGGAATCTGGTGCTCAGAACTAGGACAACCAGTTTCTTCAGATCTTTGCAACGGGTCGAGTTTATTTACAGGTGAGAATGCAGAAATAAGGGCACTAGAGCAATGGGCTTCAAGCCACCCGTTCACTCTCAGGGAATTGGAGCACAAGGGAGAAACCACGGATCACGGCAGAGTGGTTCCAGAAGCGCTCAGGATCCAACCAGAGTTCTTCTGCCTGGGGCCCCTCGTCTCCCCACCAAGGGCTGCCACCAGAGGCGAAGGCTAGGTGATTCCACAGGGAGAGCAGAGTCCCCAGAGGCCAGGAGCTGAAAAGGTCTGTACATTCTCCTGCTGGGATCTAGGTCATTATTATTCCCCCCCTTCTTTGAACACTCCCTCTCCGCTGGCTCCTTCTTCCTCTGGAAACCAACATGCCCTGGGCGTTCTTATCTTAAAAAAAAAAAAAAAAAAAATCCTAAATTGCTCCCATCTTGAACTACCAGCACTCATTTCCCCTTTTATTATCAAACTTCCCAAAAAAGAGACCCACACCCAGTGTTTCTCCACTTCTTGGTAACTCGTGCATTCCTTACTCTTTTAGAATAGAACTTCCCGAAGCTTCTTAACTGGAATTGGAACCCAACGTCACCTAGATCAGTGAGTCCCTAGATCAGTCGTCTCTGCCCAGTTCTTAGCCTTCTTGACTTTTTGGTAGCATCTTCTGACACTGATGACCACTGGTATCACTTGAAACTCTTCTTTTTGACTTCAGAGGCATTTCGGTATCTGGATTTCCCCTCCATGTCCTGCAATTTCTCTCCTCTGCTTGCAGAGTGCAGACAGTGCTTAGTGGGACAGTATGGCCCAGTGGTCACAGGCCCATACTCCGTGGTGCATAGAACAGTGCCTGGCGCATTGTAAGCACTCAAAATATGTAGCCCACAGGAAAAGAGCCTTCCCTCCATGGCCCTGCCTCCTCAGACCTCTTGCCCACTCCAAGGGTCTCCCCATGGGCAGTTGTGTCTCTGCAACACCCCAAATGCCCCTCTACTGGAGCACTTCCTCCAGCCCAGGCACCGGAATCTGTTACTGCAGGAAGGACCTGTTTCTTCTACAGATCTGAGAACTGCACAAGGAAAAGACCCTGTCTTTTTCACTTTTTCAGACCCAGTGAGTCGCACTGTGTGGAGTTCCAGAGATTCTCATGTTTTTGTCTGCTTGTTTCTAGAAGGAACTTAGTGTAACCAAATGTGTGTCTTCAGGAGACCCTTGCTTTCAAAGCTACAGATTTATGTTACTAACTCCCTGCTGGACATTTCCCATACATGTCTCAGTTTAACTGGACCCAAACTCATGGTTCAAAACCGTCATTCTTCCAGAAAGACTCAAAATCACAGCATGCTCACTGCCTTCTCTCTATCATCCCTGACATACAGACCCCCAATTCTGGGGTATTGTATCTCCCCGCTCCTTCATCCAACCCATCTTTTCTTTTCCCAGAGCCCCATGCTGGCCAAGACCCTTCCACCCAGACTGATACGGTGGCCTCCTAACTGTACCCCTTACCTCTCCACTCACCTCGCTTTGATCCATCAGACCACATTGGGGCCAAGTCAACCTTAAAGCTCCATTTTGGTTCTGTCACTTCTGTATCCTCAATTAACCACTAACAGGGTGTAGATAGTAATAGAGTCTGAGTGGGCCTCTAGTCCCCCTTCCCAACTTCCTGTGCCATTCCTTCCAACACAAATACTGGGTGACTTCCTTTCCCTAAAGACAGCAGGCATTCTCACCTTTGTGCCCTTCACTTGGAATATCCTTTCCCTAACTTTCCACCTAACAAGTTCCTAGTAATCACCCAGGTACATGCCACCTGCCGTGGACTGCCTTCTCCCAGTTTACCATGGCTAGAAATGACACTTCTCTTCTCTGATCTCCTCAAACATTTAATTCGTACCTCCCAATATGAATGAAGGTAGATATATCCGTTTCTGTCTCATCCTCCCTTGAGGGAAGGGACATTATCCCTAGTGCTTTGCACATTTTAGGGGATAAATATTCATTTGCGTGATTGAAGGAATGAATTGCTTTATCAAAACTTTGTACTCAGGAGATCTATGATCTCCAGTTACCATCACGAGCTCATTTCGACTCTAGTTAAGTCTGTGATAGCTGGCCCCTACGGAAAAAAGATTCCATTAGAGTTAGGCTCTGGGGAAGTATATACAGCCTAAAAATGAGCCAAAGTAATGAATGAGCCATTCCTCAAATGTAGGAGTTATTGAGCGCCAATGAAAGTAAGGGTAGGGGCATTTCATGGAAACAATGGACCAGATGAGGCCCATTTGGAAAGTTTTTCCTGGAGATCTAAGCTTGGAACTTACAGCATGTCTCAGATTCACCATTCAGTCCTTGGGTCCCTGGCTGGATCAGCCTGGGGAATGTAATTAGGAATTCCTCCTCCCTTTCCTGTTCATACATTTGTTTCTTTTCTCTCTTTTAGTCTCTGCTTATCCCATAACCCATTTCTGTAGAATCTTAGTTCCAGAACTTAGTATTTCCCAGGAACTAAGGGATAAGGCAGAAAACAGGAGGAGCAGTCGATATTTCGCCAGCAAGAGGTGCCGTTTGTGACCCTCTAAAATCTGACACCATCCAGGGGCGCCTGGGTGGCTCAGCCTGTTGGGCGGCCGACTTCGGCTCAGGTCATGATCTCGAGGTCTGTGAGTTCGAGCCCCGTGTCGGGCTCTGTGCTGACCTGCTCAGAGCCTGGAGCCTGTTTCGGATTCTGTGTTTCCCTCTCTCTCTGACCCTCCCCCGTTCATGCTCTGTCTCTCTCTGTCTCAAAAATAAATAAACGTTAAAAAAAAATTTTTTTTTTAAATAAATAAAATCTGACACCATCCAGCTCAAAAGTCAGTCCTAGTTTCCACAGAGCACTACAGACATTCAATAGGAGGCCTGACCAATTCAGAATAGCCTCAGGGATCTCCAGGAGATAGGAAGACAGGAATTAGCCTGTATTTAGTGGAGTTTTATAGGTAGTGATTAGACACTTGTTAAAAAGCAATTATTGAATGATTAAATACCTGTGACTGACCCCTTCCAAGAGCGTGGTCTGAAAAGCAACATCTTTACATCATCCAGGATCTTGTTTGGAAATCTAGAATCTGAGGTCCCCATTCAAGCCTACTGAATCAGAATCTGCATTTTAGCATGATCCTATACTGATCTGGGTCCACATCCAAGTTTAAGAAGCACTGCCACAGCTATTTTATATTGGTCTCTAAAAAACATGTTCCAAGAGCCAGTATCATAAAATCTGTCTGTGACCTGCTCCACTGCAGAGACTCACCTTCTTCTGAAAGGGCAAATGGTGGGAGGTATCACCGTGGAAGATGTCATTAGCAAACCGTCCATTCCTCCCAGTGCTCATATGGTCACCTCCCTTCCTGGCTCAGATCAAGGGGCTGTTGTGACTTAAGAGCCTGTTGGAATGGAGACAGTGGGGAAGAAGGGGCGAAGTGGAGGGGTGTATGGAGATACCAGTTCTCCACGGCTGTTCCCATACTCTGCACACTGACTCCTGCCACTCCCACTGTGGCAGATCAGGAGGAGTCAGAGCAAGAAGCCTTGGAAGTCTGAGTGTTTCCTAAAGAACTACCAGCCCTGCTGGTTTAAGAGAAAGGCAGCCCCAAACCTGGAAATAATCAAAATATCCACCAGCAAATGAATGCTATAGCAAACAAATTATGGTATAGTCATATGATAGGATACTACTTAGCAATAAAAAGGAGTAAATTATTATTTTTTTTTAAATTTTTTTTAACATTTATTTATTTTTGAGACAGAGAGAGACAGAGCATGAACGGAGGAGGGGCAGAGAGAGAGGGAGACACAGAATCTGAAACAGGCTCCAGGCTCTGAGCCATCAGCCCAGAGCCCGACGCGGGGCTCGAACTCACAGACCGCGAGATTGTGACCTGAGCTGAAGTCGGACGCTTAACCAACTGAGCCACCCAGGCGCCCCTAAATTACTATTTTTTAAGTGTTTATTTATTTTTGAGAGAGATAGAGACAGAGACAGAGCATGAACAGGGGAGGGGCAGAGAGAGGGAGACACAGAATCTGAAGCAGGCTCCAGGCTCTGAGCTGTCAGCACAGAGCCCAACGTGGGGGTCAAACTCACCAACTGCAAGATCATGACCTGAACCGAAGTTGGATGCTTAATGGACTGGGCCACCCAAGCATCCCAGGAATGAATTATTGATAAATGCAGCAACATGGACAAATCTCAAAATAATTCTTCGGAAAGCAGCCAGACCAGAGAGAGACAGACAGAGAGAGAGAGAGAGAGATAAAGAGAAAGAGAGAGAGAAATACTTGTATGATTGCATTTTTATAAAACTTTTAAAAATTGTGAACTCATCTATGGTGACAGCAGATCAGTGGATCTTGAGAATGAGGGACAAGCAAAGGCAGGAGACAGGGATTACAAAGTGGGCATGAGGAAATTTATGGGGGTGACAGACACATTCTCTGTCTTGATTCTGGTGATGGTTTCCTGGATGTATGCACATGTCAAAATTTATCAAAGTATATGCTTTATTTATTTATTTATTTATTAAAAAAAATTTTTTTTTTCAATGTTTATTTATTTTTGGGACAGAGAGAGACAGAGCATGAACGGGGGAGGGGCAGAGAGAGAGGGAGACACAGAATCGGAAACAGGCTCCAGGCTCTGAGCCATCAGCCCAGAGCCCGACGCGGGGCTCGAACTCACGGACCGTGAGATGGTGACCTGGCTGAAGTCGGACGCTTAACCGACTGCGCCACCCAGGCGCCCCCAAAGTATATGCTTTAGAATGTGCAGCTTATCATATGCCAATCATATGTCAATAAAACTGAGAATGAGACAGAGAGGGGTCAGAGTGATCAAGAGCCAGGAAAGAACAATGAGGAGAAAAGAATAATAGAAGCCTGGAGCCAGGGTGAGGTAGGAACCAGAGTTAAGGCCAATCCTGGCACCTTCCGACCTCCACACTGGGAAGGCAGCCTGCCTTGTTGGGTCCCATCCTGGACATGCCAGACTAGAAATGAACTTAGCAGGGGGAGCCATCGAGGCCCCCAGTTCATCTTTGGTCCAAAGGATTCTTTTCAGAACCAATAGCAGGCTGGCTCCCAGGAACATAGGCTTTCTGCGATGTAGAACCCATCCTACCAAACTGGCCCTGAAATAGACCTCACTTATCAGAGAAACAAAAGACAATGGGTGGGGAGGGACTGTCCATTCTGAGCCATACCTGGTTCTCTGTTTTCTAAGCCAAAGTCAGATGGCTTTCTGGTGGGAGAGTGAGGCATGGCTCACCAGGACAGTTGCCCCGTGGCCTCGGTGTGGCAGAGGGGAGGCACAGAGGGCAACCTGGGGTTGGGGACCTCCTTGAACTTGGCATGTGCTAAGCACATGGTAGGCGGGGCTGTCTCCCCATCACTTTCATCCTGGAGGTTATCCTCATGTTGAATGGCTTATGGTGACTGTGTTCAACCTCAGTGGCTACCACCTACTATATGACCACTAATGATATGACATTTTTATAAAGGACAGCCCTGACAGAGTCCCTCGCAGTTGGGTTTAATCAGCCACACAAGCTGACTTTCTTTTTAGTATCACCTGTGTCAACTAATCGGCAACAGCAATTTCCTCCAGAACTAGAAGCCTGTGAGGGAAGCTGTACTTATTTTCAGTGGCTCTGAGGTGACCTCTCTTCTATAGATGGGGAAGGAGGCAGTGACATGCCCCTTCAGGAAAGGCTGACTAGAGATATGGTGTCATGGCCTTTGACACAGCCTTCTGGAAGACAGATTCCAACTCTGGCTTCACATTTTTAAAATTAAGGTATAAATTACATATGGTGAAATTCACCCTATGTGTATAGTTCAGGGAGTGTTGATAAACACATAGATTTGTGCAGCTACTCCCATAATTAAGATATACAAGAGCTCCGTCTGTTCCAGAATTCCCCCATACCCCTCTGTAGTCAACCCCACTGCCCAACCCCTCTCCCTGGTAACCACTGTTTTGTTTTCTGTCCCTGTGGTTTCTCCTTTGCAAAAATATCACATAAATATCCCGTAAGTGGAAGCACATGGTATGTAGAATTTTGAGTCTGGCTCCTCTCACTTAGCCTGTTTTTGAGGTTCATTCATGCTTATAGCATGTCTCAGTGCTTCATTCCTTTTCATTGCTGGGTAATATTTTGTTGCACGGATGTAGCGTAGTTTATCCATTCCTGGTAGAAGGACATCAGGGTTGTTTCCAACTTTGGGCGATTTTGAATACAGCAGCCATAAACATTTGCATAAAGGTGGTTATGTGAACGCAGATGTTTATCTGAAGTCATTGCCCCATTTTATGTCCCCACCAGCAGTATACGAGAGTTCCGGTTGCTTCACAGCCTCACCAGTACTTGGTATTGCTAGCTAGGGTTTTTTTTTGTTTTTTTTTTAAGTTTATTTATTTTGAGAGAGAGAGTGTGCGTGTGCAAGCAGAGGAGGGGCAGAGAGAGAGGGAGAGACAGGATCCCAAGCAGGCTTTGCGCTGAAACGGGGCTCAAACTCATGAAAGGTGAGATCATGACCCGAGCTGAAACCAAGAGTCAGGTGCTTAACCGACGGAGCCACCCAGGTGCCCCTGTTAGGTTGTTTTTTTAAGCCCTTCTAATGGGCATGTGTGGTGTTACCTGGCTGTGGTTTTAACGTGCATTTCTCTAATAACAGACAATACTGAGCATTCTTTCATGTGCTTGTTTGCCATCCGTGGAGCTTTTCAGGCGACCTGTTCAAACGTTTTGCTGCTGTTTTAGCAGCTGAGGTTGCCGCTTTCCACACGCCGGGGCTGTTCCCCTGACACCTGCCTGCACAGGCTGCTTTTGAAACTGAGAGTAAAACCGGGCACCCTGAGAAATTGTGGGGAGGGGAAGAGCAGATAAAAAGATCAGTGTGATGCTGTCCAAAGAAAGGGTGTTTAGGTACAGTGTGGAAAACAGAGGGGGTGTTTTCTCAGATGGATCTATAAGGAGGAGGAAGACAGGAAGGGGGAAGGAAGCCCTGTGTCTCCTGCAGGAGGAGTAAAGGTATGCTACATTTGGCCTGGGGAGATGAGAAACACTGCTATTCTGGAAGACTACCCAGTGAGATATTGTTTCCTTGGGCCTTTCTGGAGAAGTAGGGGGCAAGTAATAATATGCAGAGGCTAGGAGTTACAAATACAAAAGGTGCAGCTGTGAGTATGAGACCATGGCTAGCAAACCACTTTGTGCCTCATTGTGTCTAGCTTGTTGTCAAAGTTCCTAAAGAGTCTTCTCCCCCATGTGGATGTGAGGTGCGGGGTCAGCATCCCTGCTGAAGCAGAGGCGACTCTGCCACCGCTGTGCATTTACCTCTTAGATTGGTCACGGAATGTTCTCAGTGCTGCTTGTGCCCAGGGCTCGCTACGTGAGGTGCTGCCAGGTTGGTCATTTCCCTGCTGACCTGCCCTCCCGGTCTCTCTGGGGCCCCCTGGGGGTGCGCACCGGAAGAGAAAGAACGGCTCACGGACAAGCCGTGGCGCTGCTGATGGCTAGGACCCCAGCGTGGATGGGACTCACGGTAGGAAGGCAGGCTGGGGCAGGGAGCAGAAGCCTTCCACGCACATATGTTCCGAAAGATCACCTCGGAGAGGAAGTGAGCCTGGGATACAGTTATTTCAGCAACGGGGTCAACGCATAATTCAGGAGAAATCCCTTCCAGGGGCATCCGGTGGAAATGCGGCACCGTGGTGCCTCTTAGCCATCAGGCATCCTGCCGCAGATAGTTACCATGCTCCCTGACATGCAGGGCAAGGGCTGTGAAGTCATTCTTTTTGGTGGGTATTTTTTTTTTTAAGTTTATTCATTTATTTTGGGAGAGAGGGCATGAGTGGGGGAGGGGCAGAGAGAGCGAGAAAGAGAGAGGGAGAGAGTGAATCCTAAGCAGGCTCCGCACTGTCAGCACAGAGCTAGATGCAGGGCTTGAACTCAAGAACCGTGAGATCGTGACCTGAGCCGAAACCGAGAGTCGGATGCTTAACTGATTGAGCCACCCAGGCGCCCCTAAACCTTTTCTAATTTTTCTTAAGTTTATTTATTCATTTCAAGAGAGACAGAGAGAGTGGGTGGGGGAGGGGCAGAGAGGGAGAGAGGGAGAATCCCAAGCAGACTCCACACTGTCAACACAGAGCCTGATGCAGGGCTCAGTCTCACAAACTGTGAGATCATGATCTGAGCCAAAATCAAGAGTCAGTCGCTTAACCGACTGAGCCACCCAGTCACCCCTTTTTTTTGTATTCCCCACTCCCACACGATAGGGTCTAAGGGACGGTGATGGATAAGGCTTGGGAGAAGCAGCAAGGATGCCAGAGGCCGACTGTCCAGATAGAAAACACGAGATGCTTCTCTTACTTGCTCTCCCTGAGAGCTCTTTAGAAAACAATCATCCGTGGGGCGCCTGGGTGGCGCAGTCGGTTAAGCGCCCGACATCAGCCAGGTCACGATCTCGCGGTCCGTGAGTTCGAGCCCCGCGTCGGGCTCTGGGCTGATGGCTCGGAGCCTGGAGCCTGTTTCCGATTCTGTGTCTCCCTGTCTCTCTGCCCCTCCCCCGTTCATGCTCTGTCTCTCTCTGTCCCAAAAATAAAATAAACGTTGAAAAAAAGAAAACAATCATCCGTTTAAGCAACAGGCCTTCAGGCCAGGCCGAGTGGGCCTTGAAGAGGGGTGGACTCCTTTTTTTCTTTAGAAGGATTGTCTGGATGAAGCACTTCGGGCCAGAAACTGCTTTCACTCTCAGGATCCTACTCTGAAGGTTATAGGCGTTTATTTGCAGGCTTGGAGATGTCCTGATTTCAAATATTTCTCTTTGCTCAGTACGTGGTTCCCTCGCCCTCCAGCCTTTCAGTGAACTCACCTGAAAGAAGTATTCCTTCCCTTTCTGGCTTGAATGGCATTAGAGAGGTCAAGGGTGGTTCTATTCCTGGGGATAGAAGATAGCCACCCACACTCCCTTTAAGTTGGTGGGTGTTTTGACCCAGGGCACTGTGTGTGACTAAGCGAGTTCATCAGAACCCAGGGCATCACGCAGCGGTTTCTGTTTCACTGCAGAAAGATCTAAAGAGGCCTGATGCAGAGGTTTGCCCCTCAAAGGGCGCTCGCTTCGCACTGCACAACCTTCCTCCTCCAAACTTACACATCTCTGAGTCCTCACTGTCCTGGAGTCCCAAGCAGATTCCCTTGGGCAGAGAATTGCTAGAGAACATACTACTTACTCTATGGAAGGCTTCAAAGTCCAGCTGTTAATTTTTGAATGTGGTCTAGGCACTGTGGCAACACAGGAGTTTTGTGCATCGATTTCCGTAAGTACTGATCACGGCACCTTTGCTCTTATAAATCATTTAGATCTATGAGGTGGTGTAGTCCACTCTTACTTGTACCTGGCGGAGCCCAAGAACCTGAAGAAAGAATTATTATAGTTCGTAGATGCCCTTGAATAGTGCTCTCACCGTGCATATAAAATGTGAGCCCAGGGAGGTTTGGTAGCAGCCCTGTTTTCTCTTTGAGGTATACGGACAGGGGAGGCTGGAGGGGTTTCTTTCTGTTCCCAGAGAGCTCTTATTTTCTGGTAAAGAGAGGAGGATCGAGCTAAATATTTAATTAGGCGAATAAACACCAGGAAAAAGTGAAGAACTTTAGTGTAAAGAGGGAGGTTTTAAGGATTGGCAAAGGTGGCCTTCCTACGTGGAATAATACATACCCATGGAAGAAAAATGACAAGATTTAGAAAAGCAAATTGTAGACAACAAAAAAGTTGCCATAATCCCTCCCACCCGGGGTTCATCACCGTGGCCATGCTGATGCACGCTCTTCCTGAGGGTGTCAAAACGTGTGTGTGTGCACTTGCCTATGCGCATGTGTGTTTGCTTATTATTTTATTTTTACAGAAAAAAGGTACACCTTGCATGTTTTCTAACTTGCATTTTATTTTTTAAGTGGTTTTAATTCCAGAAGTTAACATACGGTGTTACGTTAGTTTCAGGCGCACAATACAATGATTCAACACTTCCATATTACTCAGTGCTCATCAAGATAAGTGTACTCTTAATCCCCTTCACCCCTTTCACCCATGCCCCCACTCGCTTCCCCTCTGGTAACCATCAGTTTATTCTCCGTAATTAAGAGTCTGTTTCTTGGTTTGCCTTTCTCATTTTTTCCCCTTTGCTCATTTGTTTTGTTTCTTCAATTCCACACATGAATGAAATCATATGGTATTTGCCTTTGTAACTTGCTTTTTAAAAAATTGCTTTTAGGGGCGCCTGGGTGGCACCGTCGGTTAAGCACCTGACTTCAGCTCAGGTCATGATCTCACCGCTCATGAGTTCGAGCCCCACGTCGGGCTCTGTGCTGAAAGCTCAGAGCCTGGAGCCTGCTTCCAGTTCTGTCTCCCTCTCTCTCTGCCCCTCTCCCACTCATGCTCTGTCTCTTTCTCTCAAAAATAAATAAATGTTAAAAAAAATTTAAAAAAAATTGCTTTTATGACAGTTTTTTCATTTCAATATGTACTGAAACAGAATCATATGGATGTACCACAATTTACCCAGCTAGCTCCTTCTTAGCTAGGTCTTTTGCATGAAATGAATCCGTCAACTAACAAGTGCCAACTGATTTTGGCACCAAAGTCCAGAAAAGATCTTTCTCAATTAGGAAGGAAGTCAATATGATGCGATAGGCTGGGGGTAAAATGACTATGTAGAATGGGGGAAAGAAACGTAGTTTAATGTGCCGAAGCCCTAACAAGAATTAGGGTGAATATAATGGAAACCAGGTAATGGATCTAAAGCAATTTATAGTTTTGAAGCCGGATATTCTAACTGTTTTCTTATCACATCGAGCCTCAGTTTCTTAATCTATAAATGCAAATAATTGTTATTTGCCAGCATTACATAGGGCATGCATAATACCTGGACGAAAGCCTGCCACAGAAGAGCATATGTGCCCAATATTTCTTCATTTTTTTCTACCTGCTTGTGGATTGTGGTGGCGGGGAACTGGGAAGAATGAGACCTTTACACTGTAAACAGATGCGTGTGCTGTTTGGATCTATTCTGCCAGTTGTTTGCAAAGGTGGTCAGCGTTAGGGAGTTCCACGGAGATGATGTTTCAAGTCACGTAAAACTTCTACGGGTCTGTCGCCTTCAGGAAAACGTTTTTTTTCTACGGTTAGTCTAGTCGGCCCGACAGGCGTGTTGGGACGCTGTGGTTCTCAGGGTGTGGTCCCCAGAGAGCTGCAGTAACAAACATTGCCTGGGAACTTTTTAAGAAATGCAAGTTCTCAGGCCCCACCTCAGACTTACCGCATCAGAAACTCTGGGGGTGGGTCCAGCAATCTGTGTTTTTGTTTTTTTGTTTTTTTTCCAACGTTTATTTATTTTTGGGACAGAGAGAGACAGAGCATGAACAGGGGAGGGGCAGAGAGAGAGGGAGACACAGAATCGGAAACAGGCTCCAGGCTCCGAGCCGTCAGCCCAGAGCCCGACGCGGGGCTCGAACTCACGGACCGCGAGATCGTGACCTGGCTGAAGTCGGACGCTTAACCGACTGCGCCACCCAGGCGCCCCCAGCAATCTGTGTTTTAAGGAGTCCCGTAGGTGATTCTAATGTGTGCCAAAGGCTGAGAACAGCTAGTGTGGCAAGAGTCCCGGAAACCAAGACTCCTAGGTCTAGAATATACTCCAGCTCTCCAATACACTGTGGGACCTTGGGCAAGTCACTTTACTTCTTTAATCCTACATTTCTCATCTGGAAAATGGGAAAATAATATCTCCTTGCCACCTCAAATGATTGTTTCATAGATAATCAATTTAGGAAGAGGAAAGATATTCAGATAATGTGTTATCTAAGTGGAGGGAATACTTATCATCCCCTGTTCTCAGGGAGGGCACTGTATAAAACATCCCTATCCGAAAAAAAAATGGTTCCATTATTATTTTTTTTAAGTTTATTTCTTTATTTTGAGAGAAACAGAGACAGTGAGAGTGGGGGAGGAGCAGAGAGAGAGAGAGAGAGAGAGAGAGAATCCCAAGCAGGCTCCCCACTGCCTGTGCAGAGCTCGACGTGGGGCTTGAGCTCATGAAACTGTGAGATCATGATCTGAGCCAAAACCACGAGGAAATGGTTCTATTTTTATTGGCCATGAAGAGTCTGTGACCTCCATGGAAACTCGCATTGGACGCTTTAACAGCCCTCACAGCATTTTCTCCTGGGTACATTTTTTTTTTTTCTTTCGAGAAATAAAGAGTGAGAGCAGGAGCAGGGGAGAGGAGTGGGGCAGGGCCGGTGGGGGGAGGGGGGCGGAGAGAGAGACAGAGAGAGAGAGAGAGAGAGAGGGAGAGAGAATCCTAAGCAGGCTCCACTTTCAGTGTGGAGCTGGATGTGGGGCTCGATCCCGTGACCCTGAGATCATAACCTGAGCCGAAATCAAGAGTCAGGTGCTCAAGTGACTGAGACAGCCAGGCACCCCTCTCCTGCATAAATCTAAATCACCTTGCACAAGCATCTTCGGTATTTCAAAGATGTTCTGAAGATGGTATCATCCAATGGGAATGAAAGGTGTTTGTTTGGCAAAGTAAAAAGCACGTATGAGAGGTAACATTTATTATTTGTTCTCTCTCTCTTTTTTTATTTTACTTTATTTTTTTTTGGTCTTGGAAAAAATGAACATCACCCTGTGGGTGCTAACCCTTCATCTACATGAAGAGCATTAGTAAGATGTCCCTCCAACTTCCTGACTTTTCTGGCTGAATAGTTCTGCTTTCCTTTTGCCTTTGCTTGAAAGCCTTCCTCTTCTTATTAGTCATTTTTGCTTCTCTGAGCTCTTTCAGGTTCTATAGGGACAGTCTCTCGTGATGGTGCTGCCCAGACCTCTTGAGTTCGGGAGGGCAGAAATGCACACAGAACCCTGGTCACCATCAGAGAGAGTGCTGGGAGCATGGCTGCACAGTGCTAGCACCTGCCTCCACAAGCAAAGCGTTGTGCTGATGCCTCACAGCAAGGCTGTGGGGCTCTGGACACAGCTCAGATGCATTTCCCTTGGACTGTAGTTGCCCTAGTCATTCATGTTTTATTTTTCATTTCCCTTGGTGTGGCATCTATTTGATTTGTGCCTAATGATCTTTGCTCTTCTCCTGACACCTTTGATTACTCTAATAGAAAAAGAAACCTAACATATTCATATACATATCGAAATTTAGAATATATGTGGGTAAGAAATGCCAGAATCTTAAATACAGTTCTCTTTGGGAAGTGAGATTACAAGCAATTTCATGAATTTTCTTCTTGCTTCTCTGAGGATTTAAAATTTTCTATGATTGACGCATCAGTCTTTTAATTGTTTTCCAAGAGTTTATTTTATTTTTTTAGTTTGTTTTGAGAGAGAGAAAGAGAGCACGAGCGGGGGAGGGACAGAGAAAGAGGAAGAATCTCAAACAGACTCCACGAGCCCCATGTGGGGCTCGAACTCATGGAGATCATGATCTGAGCCAAAATCAAGTGTCAGATGCTTAACCGACTGAGTCACCCAGGCACCCCTCAATTGTTTAATTTTTTAAAAAGCAAAAAATGAAATTGGAAAAGCAATTCCCTGCATGCTCACAGGACACCAAACAGGAAATGCTTGTGTTAAGTAAGGTCTCACTGCTGCACCTGAGGTTCCATTCTGGAAGAATACAACGCTTTGCTTGACCATAAGACCTGGTTTGTCCAACACTGTCCCAGTTTTAGCACTGAAGCTTGGCAAACCAGGACAGTTGGTCACCCTACTGCCTGGCCCTCTCCATCTTCTTCTTTTTGCTTGATCCACCATGGCCACCAACCAGTCTCTGCATGGCCCTTCTCTCATGTATCTGGCTCTGCCTTTGCTGGGGAAGTTCAGCTCAGTTGAGTCTTGCGGACAGGGAGGAGCCTCAGGAGCATCATTTGGGTCTGTTGGCTCAAGGGAGGCTCAGCAGTAGAGGGCTAATGTGAAGAGGCAATTGATCTGAGCTCACTACCCGGGGGAGGGAATGCGAGCAAAGCCTGTGGGACACGAAAAGATGAAGATTCAGTAGAAGAGTCAGTGTTACGAAGGGAGCTGTTGATAGTGCTCCGTGGTAGTGCTTCTCAAGAGGGTAAAAGGATGGAGGGAATAACAGTCGAGGTCTTCTTCCGTTTGACATGAATTATTTGGGGACTTTGGTTAGCTGTATTTCTCCATTTTCCTTTAAATATGTTATATTTGCCTAATCTGGAAATCTTGGTTTACAAAGGGTTCATTCTCAATCAGTGGTTCTCAATCCTGGCTGCATAGGAAAATCACCTGAGAAGTTTCAAGAAAATATATGTATTATATATATATATATAATATATATATATATAATATATATTATGTATAATAAATAAATATATAATTACATATAAGGAATTTACATATATTACATATAATATGAAAGTTTACATAAAGGAATTTTATATATTGTAATTACAGACTGTGTAATAATATGTAATTAACATATATGATAAAATTTTATATAAATTCCTTTATATATATAATTATATGATACATATATATAATTTCCTAAGGATATATTTAAAAGACTTCATATAGGGGCGCCTGGATGGCTTAGTCGGTTAAGCGTCCGACTTTGACTCAGGTCATGATCTCATGGTTTGTGGGTTTAAGCCCCGCATCGGGCTCTGTGCTGATGGCTCGGAGCCTGGAGCCTGCTTCAGATTCTGTGTCTCCCTCTCTCTCTCTGCCACTTCCCCACTTGTGCTCTGTCTCTTTCTCTCTCTCTCTCTCTCTCTTTCTCTCTCTCTCTCAAAAATAAAATGTAAAAAAATTTTTTTAAAGACTTCATATATATATATAATTGCATATGTAAATTGTAATACAATTGTACTTTTATATGTAATAATGTATATATTACATATGTAACATGTAATAACATGTATATGACATATATGATATACATATTAGATTTGCTATTTTATATATAAAATAAAATTATATATAATAAAATGTATTAGGAATTCACATATATGATATTATCATTACATAGGGTATATAAAGGAATTTACACATATGATAATGTTATATTTGTAATATATATAATTATTATATGTGTAAATTCCTTTAGATATATGAACTTACACATTACATGTAATAATATATTAATATAGATTCATTTATACATTATATATGTCGTTACATAAATTCCTTGGGTTCCTTACAACCTTCTTTGTTTCCTCTCTGCCCTTACCCTCGTGAGAAGCATTACTACAAAACACTATCTTTCTAATCTCAGGGAGTCTAGTCACAATTGAGAATCATTGATTCAGACATTTAAGATAAGGAAATGAGTCAGCAGGTCCTATCCACACCGTGGATAAGGGCAGGTAGGCAGTAAGGCATGCAGAAGAGAAGGAATCTGTCTGTAGAGACATGTGAGTCAAGGAAATGGTTCAAGAAATGGTCCAGAGGCCTGGATTCTGGTCCTTTAATGTTCACGACTCCAGAAATCTTTCTCCAAGTCAATAGGAAGTGGCTTACCTTGTAGGCACTGGTGATTCAATGAAGGGTCAGTGGTGTGGGCCATGAGCCCCTGGCATCCAGCGCATTAAACTAAGGGATTAAGCAACCACAAATGTCAGAGAGAGGATGGAAATGAGCCAGGAAGGGCACATGGCTAGGACACATGACCAAGATTGAGATAAAAGGGTTGCTCATTCTTGATGAGAAAGCCAAGTACCCGACGAGCCTAGATAGGGTAACTTTTTGAGGGAGTGTTTGGCTGAGTTGTTGACCACCATGGTTTGCTTTTAATGGCCATATCCAGTCTCTGTGGGACCCACGCTGTGCCCATCCAAAGCAGCTGCACTAATGGGTTGCTGGCTAGCTGGGGGACCAGCCCTGTCTGGAGGTGAGGACATTGTGTTCCCAGCAGGTGTTCAGAAAACATAAAAGACATCAGTCAAGGATTTCAGCATCAGCCTATGCTTTCCCAGCCTGGGTGGTCTTATTGGAGGGTCAGATTTGTATGGGTAGGACGGGCATATGCAGACCTGTTGGAGAAAAGAAATGAGCTGCTCGCATGTTTGCTTTATCTTTTCCTCAATGTTTTTTCCTAAATGTTCTTAGCTGTGCAAGATATAAGCAGCAAATGTGAGAAGGCAAAGAGCCACGGAGAGCAAAAGCCCTTTCTGACCCTCAGCTCTTAACCCTGAGGCTCTCAGCCAGTGGTTCAAAGTTATGGCTGTACAGTAGAATCACCTAAGGATTTCTTAAGAATGCAAATGCCAGGTCCCCACCCTCAAAGATTCCGGCTTAATGGGCTTGAGGTGGATCTGTGATACCACGTTATATAAATATCCTCCAGGTTATTCTGAAGTGTAGCAGGGTGACAACCACTGACTTTGAAGGGGCAGCCAAGTAGGGGGTCAGTCGGGAGTGGTCAGAGGACCTGTTGGCCCAGTGCAAGGGCATTAACCCTGGAACTGGTCCAGTGTTGGTTTTTATTTTGCCCTTTTTGCCTATTGATCTTTTACATCTTACAAGGCTTGATGTTTTAAAATGTCTATTTTCCTTTTGGATCCTCAAATTTTATCTCCATCAGAATCACCAGGAAAACTTGTTAAAACAGAATTAAAAATAGACCTACCCTATGACCCAGCAATAGCACTGCTAGGAATTTACCCAAGTGATACAGGAGTGCTGATGCACAGGGGCACTTGTACCCCAATGTTTACAGCAGCACTTTCAACAATAGCCAAATTATGGAAAGAGCCGAAATGTCCATTAACTGACGAATGGATAAAGAAATTGTGGTTTATATACACAATGGAATACTACGTGGCAATGAGAAAGAATGAAATACGGCCTTTTGTAGCAATGTGGATGGAACTGGAGAGTGTGATGCTAAGTGAAATAAGCCATACAGAGAAAGACAGATACCATATGTTTTCACTCTTAGGTGGATCCTGAGAAACTTAACAGAAGTCCATGGGGGAGGGGAAGAAAAAAAAAAAAAAAGAGGTTAGAGAGGGAGGCAGCCAAAGCATAAGAGACTCTTAAAAACTGAGAACTGAGGGTTGATGGGGGGTGGGAGGGAGGGGAGGGTGGGTGATGGGTATTGAGGAGGGCACCTGTTGGGATGAGCACTGGGTGTTGTATGGAAACCAATTTGACAATAAATTTCATAGTTAAAAAAAAAAAAAAAAACAGATTGCTGGGCCCCACTCCAGGAGTTTGTGATTCAGGAGCCCTGGGGAGGAGCCCAGTCATTTGCATTTCCAACAAGTCCCCAGGTTACCCTGGTGCTGCCTCTCCAAGAACCATACTTTGAGAACTGTCTTATTTTCTCCTTTCATCCTTTAAGTATTTTGGTTCTCTGGATTTAGTGTTTAGCTAGATCTTAATTTTCCTCAGCTTTTGTTTCCCTCTTCCCATTAAACTATGCTACACTTGATTTTTTCTTATAGTTTATTTAGATTTTTCTTACTGCCTTTAACTTACACTTCATTTTATCTATCTATCTATGTATCTATCATCATCTATCTTTGTTTGTTTGTTTGTTTTTGCCCTTTTGGCTCACGTAACAGACTGTTAGTTGCCCACTCAAGGGTCGTTTTATATCCCCCTTTCCTGTTAGCCCCGCCCCAGTTTTGTTGAGGTGTTGAGTGGTCATCGGCCTCATGAGAGCCTCTAAAGTCTCAGGGGTGATCTTTTTTTCAGCTTCATTAAGATGTAATTTATGGGGCACCTGGGTGGCTCAGTTGATTAAGCATCCAACTCTTGGTTTTGGCTCAGGTCATGATCTCGTAGTTTGTGAGTTTGAGCCCCATGTTGGGCTCTATGCTGACAGCGTGGAGCCTGTTTGGGGTTCTATCTCTCCCTCTGTCTCTCTCTCTCCTCCTCCCCTGCTTGTGCTCTCTCTCTCTCTCTCAAGATAAATAAATAAACTCTAAAAAAAAAAGTGACTGGCAAATATATTTAAAAAAACTGTAATTGACAAATGATATTGTAAGATAAAGTGGACATCATGATGATTTGATGCACATATACACTATGAAAAGGTTTTTCCCATCTAGTTAATTAACACACCCATCACCTCACATGTTTATCTTTTATATGTGTATATGTGGAGGACTTTTAAATTCTACCATCTTAGCAAATTTCATTTATGTAAGACAGTGTTATCAGGGGTGACTCTTAATTAGACCAACCCAAGAAAGGTAATTCTACTTCCTTTGCCAGTGACTAGCATAAAAATGGCAATGTGAAGGGAAGTCAGCTGGGGGGCCCTGGGAAAGTTTTCCTTGAAAGAGGAACCAAGAACGTTCTTTGTGCCAGACTTCAGACTGTTGTGTGAAGGTTTGATCCTTAGAGAAGGAATAGCCATGTAGCGTCTGTGAGGGAACAAGCCTCAAGACCAAAGTCAATCCCCTGAAGATAGCAGAGCGGAAAGGTGGCAGGAAACCAGGACCTTGATGATGTCCTTGAGCCCCTGAACTAACTCTGGACCCACTTTGTTTCCAGACTTTTTGTCACGTGAGATTCTCCTTGTTTAAGCCATTTTAAATTAGGTCGTCTTTTTCTTGAAGCCCAAAGCATCCTACGTGATACATGTTATTTTAACCATCTTAAGATCACTCTATTTTTATTTGTTTGCAGATATTTGTGGATACATCTTAAATTTCTTGAGATCAGGGATCACGATATTTTTTTGTTTAAAAAAATGCTTCATTTTTTAAAGAGCAATTTTAGGTTCACAGCAAAATTAAGGTGCAGAGATTAACCATATACCCCTTCCCCCCCATATATATAGCTTTCCCCATTAAAACATCTTCCACCAAAGTGGTGTATTTGTTACAGTTGAGGAAGCTACACTGACACTTTCCAAAAGTTTACATCAGAGTTCACCTTTGGTGTTATTTGGACAAGCGTACAATGTAAATCCACCATGACAGTGGATATCACACAAAGTTAATTTCACTGCCCTAAAAATCCTCGTACTCTGCCTGTTTATCCCTCCCTCACCCAACCCCTGGGAACTATTTATCTTTTTACTGTCTCCATAGTTTTGCCTTTTCCAGAATGGCCCATCGGTTGGAATAATACAATATGTAGCCTTTTCAGATTGGTTTCTTTCACTTAGTAATATGCATTTATGTTTTCTCCCTGTCTTTTCATGGCACAATAGTTCATTTTTTTTAAATATGGTTATTTATTTATTTATTTTGAGAGAGAGAGTGTGAGCAGGGGAGAGGTAGAAAGAGAGGGAGAGAGAGAGAATCCCAAGCAGGCTCCATGCTGTCAGAGAAGAGCCAAGCCATGGGGCTCCATCTCACGGACCGGGATATCATGACCTGAGCCGAAACAAGAGCCAGATGCTTAACTGACTGGGCCACCCAGGCGCCCCAATAGCTCATCTCTTTTTAGCACTGAATAATATTCCATTGTCTAGATGTACCACAGGTAATTTATCTACTCACTGACTGAAGGACATCTTGATTGCTCCCAAGTTTTGGCAATTATGAACAAAGATGTTTCAAACATTCATGTGTAGGAGGTTTTTGTGTGGACATAAATTTTCAACTCTTTTGGGTAAACACCAAAAAGCATAATTGCTACATTGTATGGTAAGAGATTATTTCGTTTTATAAGAAACTGCCAAACTGTCTTTGAAAGAGGCTGCACCATTTTGCATTCCCACCAGCAATAAGTAAAAATTTCTCTTGCTCCATATCCCTCACCAGTGCTTGCTGTTGTCAGCATTCCAGATTTGGGGCATTCTGATAAGATATGTTGTTTTAATTTACATTTCCCCTGATGATATATGATGTAGGGCATCTTTTCACATGTCTCATTTCCATCTGTATATCTTCTTTGGTGAAGGTCTGTCAAGGTCTTTGGCCCATTGTTCAATCAGGTTGTTTGCTTTTTTATTGCTGTTTTAGTGAGTTCTTTGTATATTTTGGATTATAGTCCTTTATCAGATGTGTCTTTTGCAAATATTTTCTCCCGGTCTGGGTCTTGCCTTCCAATTATCTTGATATTGTCTTTTGGAATCATGACATTTTATGCAGAGTTTTTCCAAGGTCTCTGATACAACTCTGAGAGAACAAATTAATTATTTCATTTCCATAAATATTAAGACTTACTTTGTATCAAACTTATGCTAATCACTTGGAACTAAAATGAAAATAAGCATATATGGGTTTTGGTTGTTCAAAACAAAAACAGGACATCTGACCACCTTTAAAGACAGAGGTTTTATTGTAAGGATGTGTGTGGATGGACCTCTCACATCTCATAGTTCTGGGCGTATCCTCTCCTTGCCTCCAGGTTATCTGACCCACGTAGGTCTCTCCTCTTATGTTTGTGAGTTCTACCCTTCTCCTTCCACTAACCAACTGCCAAAGGGCCAGAAATTCTTTCAGATTTCAGAGGGACATATTTATATTAGCTTATTATCACCTTTATAGGTAAAAGCCCTCAGGCCCACCACTCTGTGATCACTAGACAGCTTTGGGTCAAGTGCCACCTTCGGTCAGCCAATAAATACCGCAAGACAATAAAATACCCTGATATATCTTCCTTGAAACTCTAAGAAGTTAGGAATGAAAGGCACCATGACTAGCATGCTTAAAGGGTTTAAAAGGGTGATTTAGAACATAACTCCAGAACCTCTATCTTTATTCATTGTTGTAATGCCTTCACTGTGTGACCCGTTTTCCATGTTTTAGAGAGCTGTTAATGACTTCTACCTTTTCAGATCAGAAGAATGAAGTAAAACAGAATCCAAGTCTTTCTTCCAAAATCATTAATGATTCTTGGGGCATCTGGGTGGCTCGGTCGGTTAAGTATACAACTCTTGATTTTGGCTCAGGTCATGATCTCATGGTTTGTGAGTTCAAGCCCTGCCTCGGGCTCTGTGCTGATAGTACGGAGCCTGCTTGGGATTCTGCTCTCCCTCTCTCTCTGCTCTTCCCCTACTCATGCTGTCTGTCTCTCAAAATAAATGAACAAATAAAATAAAATCAGCAATTATTCTTAACTTCTTTTGAGGAAAAGAAAAGGAAAGTAAGTTATCAGGGTTAAAACCAAAATGTGCTCTATAGGAACAAACAATCAATCCCCAGTGTCAGAATTTCTAAAGGACTAACAATATTTAGAAATATTAAATTAACTAGTTAAGATAAAAACAATGTATAAGGCTATGTTGTCATTCCCCCCCCCCTTACAGTCAAATACTACTTACAGTATCATACTGGCATAAACTTCAAGAATAAAAAGAGTTACCTGGAAGGTAGACTAGGTTCCTCTACTTAGTTAAATGGAAAATTTTTCAAGTTTTCATTTAAATTCCAATTAACATACTCTGTAATAACATTAGTTTCAGGTGTAGAATTTAGTGATTCATCACTTACATACAAAACCCAGTGCTCATCACAAGTGCCCTCCTTCACACCCATTACTCATTTAACCTATTCCCCCCACCCCCACCACTCCACTTCCCTCCGGTAAATCTCAGTGTGTTCTCTATAGTTTAGAGTCTGTTTCCTGGTTTCCCTTTCTCCCCGCCTTTGTATTCAACTGTTGTGTTTTTTAAATTCCACATATGAGTGAAATCATATGATATCTGTCTTTCTCTGACTGACGTATTTCACTTAGCATAATACTCTCTAGCCCCATCCACATTGTGGCAAATGGCAAGATTTCCTTCTTTTTGATGGCTGATTTTCCATTATATTCATATCACATCTTCTTTATCTATTCATCAGTCGATGGTCATGTGGGCTTCTTCTATACTTTGGCTATCATTGATAATGCTGCTATAAACATTGGGGTACCTGTGTGCTTTGAATTAGTATTTTTGAGTAGTGCGATTGCTGGATCGCAGGGTAGTTCTATTTTTAACTATACTGTTTTCCAGGAACATTTTTATTTTTAAATGGGAAAACACAAGTGTGATTTCAGAATTATTCTTTGAAAAAATAATTTTTCTTTCTTTTCTTTTCTTTTCTTGCCTTTTCTTATTCCTTAAAAAAAAAAAGCTCTGGAAAGAAAAAATGGGTGACGCTTTTATTTTCTGCCATCTACTGACCTGCATTTTCTCATGTTTCTACAGTGAGTGTATATACAGTGAGTGTATATGACTTTAAAATATTAAAGCGTTATATTAATATAAGAACGGTAAGTAAGTAAAAGGCAGAAATTTATTTGGTGTACGGCCCAGTGGGGTGCCATAAGTAAATAAGCGTTTTCTTTTTTAGTGCTTCTGAGGGTGATGATCTCTATTCCAGAGTTAGCAAATGTAAATGACACTAGATATCCTGGGGACACACTGTAGCCTATTTTGATTCATTGGAATTTAGAATTGTAGTAATAAACCTATTTGGGTAAGTGTCAGATGACGGCTACTTATACGAGTATTCGGGCTATGACTTCACTTGCCGTGTATTTAGATTGCACCCAAAAGGACAGCTGTGCAAGATCCTATTTTTATGTGCCTCCAATTCCTCAGTAACTTGTTTCATCCAAATTGTAGCAAGCCACCCAGTCCTCAGCGAAAACCCACCGACATCAATGCAATGCTTTTAAATGCAGATCCTTTTTTGAACATGGGCAGGGGAATAAATGTTATTTAAAAGAAAATGTTTTTCATGGGGTGGACTTTCTAGACCACCCGGCAAACCATACCGCTATTTCATTGCCAAGGCATCCAGTTCCATTCCTCCAGGACTTTGTCCCTGCCTTCCTTTCCAACATTACACTCCACTTTCCAACCACACGAGATGGCCCTTCCCTGAGCAAGCCAAACGCCTTCCGATCAACCCAAACAAACCTCCAGATACAGCTTTCAGGTGTTCAAATACAAAAACGCAAACATGAAAACCTCTATTCTATTGTGTTTGATTTTTTTTTTTTCCCAAAAAAGAGGCAATGTGTTTTGCGAAACAAAACAGAACAAAACACTACCCTGAGGATGGAGAACAGTTTTATGCAATGGGAAAAAATAACTCCACCAGAGGAGGAAAATTTAGGCAGCGTGTGCACTGGGGAGTAAATATTCTCCCTTGTGAAGTTTCATGAATTTAAACTCCTGGCAGGGAGAAAGCGAGAATTATCTTGTTTCTGATTTAGTAACTTGTGACCATTTACAAAGGCATAAAAGAGATTTTTAAAATCCCATTTGAAAAAGGGCCGTTTTTAGATTCTTTAATTCCTGTGTTCATTCAGCATGTGTTAATTGGTTTTAGGCTCTCTTGTGGGACAGAGCTTTGAGCTACGGGAAGTCTTCAAGTTAACTCACACATGGTTCCTGCTTACCAGAAGCCAATGGTCACTTAGGGCAGAAAGAGATTGTCTAAATTATAGAATCTACATATGTTGTGATAAAGGTCATGGGTAGAGCTAAAAGGCTGCAGGTCCTATCAATATGCTTCCTCTCCAATAAGCATTGCCATGGACAACGTTTCGAGTACAGCTGTTCAGGGACTCAAATCCAGAAATGCCATGAGTGGTAACACAGCATGACTCAGCCATGTATATTTGCTGGCTCCGGACTGAGCAGTGGCCCTTGAAGGAGGAAGCAATAAGATGGCAGTGGCGAGTTGCGTGTGAACCGCCCTCGCTTTACCGTCGACACTGTGGTGCGATAGCCACGTTATGCAAAACTTCATGGCTTTGCCAAAAATGGCTCTTATTTTCTTCTGTGATTTTTTCCACTCAGGTTTACAACTTGTGAAAGAAGAGTCTTAAGAGATCCACCGGTCAGCTATTGCTGCAATCCTAAATCTCCCCGTAGCTTATAATCATAGACATTCATTTTCATACCCATGGGTCTGTAAGTCAGCTGAGGTTTGGTTGAGCAAGGCTGGATTCCAGGTTTCTGACCTTGTTGAGGTCTGCTTCACATTATGGGGCTTGTGATCTCAGATCACAGAAATGCAAGGAGGCAAGCCAGATTATGTGATGGCTCTTAAAGAACTTTGCTCACACCCGGCATACTCTCTCCTCCTCCCCCCATATTTCACTGGTCAGAGCAAGTGATACATGGCCCGACCCAACATCACTAAGGCAGGAAAACAAATGCTGCCTATTTGAGTGGAAGAACTGCCAAGTAACAAGGGCGTGGACATAATTTCTATAATTCAGAGAATTATGACATACATAGGTAAGTGACGTCTTCCCACGCAGTGGAGCCGCTGCTGACCTTTGGGCAATGGAACATGGTAACTGACAGCAGTGCCCGGTGCCCCTGTGTGTTTATAAGCTGATGTGATCATAACTGCAGACTTTGAAGACTCTTGTTCCTGTCTTTAAATGAGCTTTGAGCCTGCTGCTTTCCCAAACAGTGAAGGACACACATCCTCTTTTGTTTTCGGTGCCCTAGCCTGCCTATTCCCTTCCTCCTGCCCCTGTTCCACAGCCGCCATGCTTGTCCAGCCCACCATGTTTATGGCTGCTCTGTTCCAGATTGTCAGCTGTCAGGCAGCTCTGGGAGTCCCCTGCCCTCCATTCTCATTCAGCCCGGTGCTGTCACGTTGCTGTAAATACATGCCTGCATTTCTGAAGCTCGGTGTTGAAGAAAAGTCTTGAGAACCTGGCTGGGCTCTATGTAAACAGGTCCTGTCTTTGGAAGCAGAGGGCCAGCTCTCCTCTGAAGATGTTTATGTGAGCTTGCCCCCCAAAGAATCTCACAGCCTCATAGTAAGTATGTGGGTACTCGTGCTGTAGAGGCTATCTAGTCAACGCCGCTGTTTTATTTACTTTTTATTTTTTTTAAGCTTATTTATTTATTTTGAGAGAGAGAGAGTGCGAGCTAGGAAGGGACGCAGAGAGAGAGAGGGAGAGAGGGAATCCCAAGCAGGCTCTGCACAGTTGTTTCTCCTTATTTCTTTCTTATTTATTTATTTATTTATTTTTTAACGTTTATTCACCTTTGAGACAGAGAGAGACAGAGCATGAACGGGGGAGGGGCAGAGAGAGGGGGAGACACAGAATCGGAAACAGGCTCCAGGCTCTGAGCCATCAGCCCAGAGCCCGACGCAGGGCTTGAACTCACGGACCGCGAGATCGTGACCTGGCCGAAGTCGGACGCTTAACCGACTGCGCCACCCAGGCGCCCTTCTCCTTATTTCTTTCTTATTCTGATTTGCAATTTCCCCGAAACCTCTCTGCCTTTATATGTTCTAGTGCTTCAGCCTTGGTGCTGAGGGTTCAATTGGGCCGGACACCATCAGCTGAATCTAGGAAGTCAAATGAAACACGAAAACCAATAAAAGGCAAAGCATTTATCATTCTGAAGTGGATGGTGCAGATACTACGTATTTGCTAATGACATATGCCTAACTTAAAAATTACTTGACGGAACTTAGAAAAAAAAGTTATTGAGATATGATTTGATCAAAAATGAAGCAGCAGTGGAGGAAGCTGAGCTCCTTTTAACAGGTGTGGGAGGCCCCCGATGAGTAAGACTGGGGCAGTCATGTGGGGAGGACTTTCTCAGATCTTCTGGGTCTATTCTGACCAACGCGGTGGGGCTGGGGACAGAGGAAGGGCCCTTAGCTGTGCGGGAGGCAGGAGAGAGACTTCTGGGAGGGCTCCCTAGTGGAGGTATCTCCCAAAGATGTCCTGAAAGATGAGTTGCATTAGCAGGGAAATAAATGTTCCTGGAAGTGGTAAGGGAAGCTGGGCTAAGGAAAGTTACACAGTCAAGCTTTACTTTTAATTCCAGGCTTCCTGGCAAACAAGGCAAAAAGGGGAACAAAATATAAGTACTATTTATTTCTTACTATGTGAGAATGGGGAAATACCGTTCCAGGACCTAAAAACGAAACTCTAGAATAGTGATTCTTGAGTTTTAGCATGTGTAAAAATCCCCTCAAACATCATTAAACATGCAGAGTTGTAGACCTGAGCTCCAGAGATTCTGACTCAGTAGTTCTGAGGTGGGGTCCAGGACTCTCAAATAAACAAGCCCACCCAAATAATTCCAATGTAGGTTCCTCTTTCCACCCACTTAAAAAAAAATAGTGCTATAAAAGGAATTTTTTTAATCTACCTGCTCTTCATTTGTTCATTCAAAAAAAATATTAGGCACTGCCCTAAATGCTGGGGATAGACTGGAGAACAAGACAGAAAGGTCTTCTGCCCCCAGGGAGACTCTGGTCAGTTAGAGGATGGCCTCTGGGTCCCTGGACCGGTCAGCCTCTTCTCCTCAGGTGCTCCCCCAAGGGCCCTCCAGACCCGAGATCGGCACTGCGTCCCACATGCTAATCGCCACTTCTGTTCCTAACCACAGTCTTTCTCAGTTTCGTTTTTGGTGACAAGGCCATCTGCCCAGATCCTGGAGACTCTGTCACAGAGCAGGGGCAAGCTGAGGCCTATGGTGGGAGGCCCTAGGATTCTCCAAATGTTGCAGCAGCTTCTCTGAGTGACCAGTTGAAGAGGGTGTTACCAGAGTCAGCAGCAGCCTGAATTCAGGGACAGAGACCACTGAGGGTTCTGACAAGTGCAGATGGGCACTCGGTCAGGATGGACCAGCTTCAAAGACAGTGTGCTACTGACTGAATATTTTTGTCTCCCCCCAGTTCAGATGTTGGAGCCCTCCCCTGCCAATATGATGGTATTTGGAGGTGGGGCCTTTGGGAGGTGCTAAGGTTTGATGGGGTCGTGAGGGTGAGGCCCTCGTGATGAGATTAGTCTCTCATAAGGGACACCAGGGAGTTTTCAATGCCATGTGAGGACACAGCAAGAAGGCAGTGATCTATAAACCAGGTAAAGGGTCTCCTGAGAACATGACCATGTGGGCATCCTGATCTTGGACTTTCAGTTTCCAGAACTATGAGAAAATACAGTTGACCCTTGAACAGCATGGGTTTGAACTGCATGGGTCTATTTATACACAGATTTTCTTTGATATGGTATAGCACTGTCAGTGTACTCTCTGCCTTAGGATTCTCTTAATAACATTTTCTTTTCCCCAGCTTCCTTTAGTGTAAGAATTCAGTCTATAATACATACACAAAATTTGCGTGAATGGACGGACTATTTGCGTTATTCGTAAGGATTCTGGTCAACGGTAGGCTATGAGTAGTTAAGTTTTGGGGGAGTCAAAGTTATACTGGATTTTTGACTATGTGAAGGGTCGGTGCCCCTAACCCCTGTGTTTTTCAAAGGTCAACTGTAAATGTTGTTTGAGCCACCCGATCTATGGTATCTTGTATGGCAGTCCAAGCTCACCAAGATACAACAGAATTGCCGCCAGCCCCTCTCCTCGCCGTAGTTTCTCTGCACATTCTGGGGCTCAGTTTAATCCTGCCCCAGCCCTGCCCTGCCCACTTATCTGCATGGGGGCTCCTGCATGAGCCCCCCTACTCTTCCTACTACCATGTCTGAGATCCGGCCTTCTTGTTAAGCAAGCACTGAAGAGTCATCAGCTACCACCATCTAGCATTTAGACAGAGAAAAAAGCTTCAGAAAGTGTGTGCATGTGTCTCAGTGTGGGTGGATGTTTTGTGTGAGTATGCATGTGGGTGTGTTGAGAGACAATATATAGATGGACAAAGGCCAGACCATATATGTAATAATAAGACTGTAACCCACTGTCTGGAGCAAACAACTCAGGAACCCAGACTGCTATAAATCAAATTTGTACAAGTCAGACCCTATCTCTAGTAACTGGTCCATAACAACAGGCCCTACCTTTATTCTTTTTCCTAGTTGGAAGAGCCAAATATGGACCCCTAACCAGACACCAGAGCCAGTAATTAGAACTCGATTCTAGTTCCTCAGGTCAACATCCTCCTCTAAGGGCATACTCGAAGCCTTCTCTTTTCTGTCCGCCATCAAGTTTTCCTACTCCTCTAACTGCCTTTGTGTCTTGGCCAAAACGCAAGTGATGGTGGACGACTCCTTTGCTACAGCAAGTTCGGAATAAACAGTGTCTGCTTGTTCTCATTTGGATAAGTGTGCGGGAGTGTGTAAGCATGTGTATGTGAGCATGTGTGTGTGTGTGTGTGTGTGTGTGTGTGTGTGTGCATCTGTGTGTGTTGAGAATGGCAAGGTTGTGGAGGAAGGAGAATTATACAGGGGGAGCCTGCACTCACTGTGAGATCTTATCACTTTTTGGTTTGTTCCCTGGATGTCCCTCCTTTCAGGGCCAATGGGGAGGGAGGGGTGGGCAGGGAGGAGGCAGGAAGGGAGGGACGAGGATTTGGATGACTGTCACTTCTGTAATACAGACACTTGATTATAACAGCCAAACTTTGGGGGGAAGTAATAGAGTCCCCAGAACCTGTAACCAGTTTCCTCCCCTGCCCTTCTGAGCATGACAAGGTCTCACTGCATTTCCCAGCCATCATCCTTCCTTCCTTTCTTCCCTTTCTCCTCTCATCGTTGAAAGCCAATGGCAGCCCCAAGATGAGGTCGTGTGCCTGCCTATGGGCCTGTATTCCCTCTAGAGTCTCCCCCGAATCTTGTGGTTGTGACTGGGCCCCTGACTTCCTGTTACAAGCTTATCAGGATTTAATCTGAGGCCAGGCAGCCTCTTGCCCAAATTAGCGGTTAGTAAAAGTAGAACAAACAGAGGTAAATAGCCCTTACCTAGCACTCGGTATCCCTGTGATTTTAACTGCAGCACAGAGATTACTGAGGTGCTACAATTTTCTGATCGGTGATGGTGATTTTCCACCCTTAAGATAAGCTTAATCACGCTAAGGTTCTTAGAGAGCACAAGGGTCAAAAGAAAATGACATGGTTGTGCAGGCTTTCTCCAAGGCCTCAGTTTATTTTGCACATCATTCTAACTGATGTAGTGTTGCTCTGCTCAGGAGCAAAGCAGGGCACCCTGGGAAAACTTGCGAGGAGCTACCTGGCGGTGCTGTGGGGCTCCATAGAAAACTGCAGAGAAGAGTCTGTGGTCCAGCCACAGACACCTGACTCTGCAACCCCTCCCCTCTCCCCTCCCCTCTCCTTCCCTCCCCCTGAGCCCTGGGCCTCCTCTCCTGCACGCGCTTGTCACAGATAGGGATGTGCTGCTAATACAGGAATATCTGCCAACCAGACTCAGCGCTAGTGGTGGTGGTCAGGGGCGGGGGGGGGGGGGGGGGCAGGGCCTGCGCACTTGCTCAAGGAAGAGTCTGATTACCAGGTCTTTCCCTGTTGTTTTCCAATCAATCGTCCAGTTTTGAACTTGCCTATTTTCTTCAGCTGTTTGTCCTGTATTGTCACCTAAGCTGCAAAAGCATATTTTATCAGCTGACTTAAGCCAGTTTAAAACATTAAAATGAATACAGTAAATCCTTTATCAAACTGAACATTTCATGAATCACCAACGCATTTCTTGTGAATGAGAATGAAGGGCACTGAAAAGCAGCAACGCACTAACCCAATTCCATTTACCGCGAGTGTTCACACCAACGGGATCACTGGAGAGGAAGCTGACTGGAAGGGGGTGACGCATGGTACCTGCAGGCAGGGGTTAGACACAGGACGGGTGTCCAATGCCTCTCTCTCTCTGCCTGCCTTTCTTGGCATCTCCACAAACACGATTATGGAATTTCACTCCGTAGTGTTAGGCCCTCAACCCAAACCAAGGGAAGCACTTCCATTAGAACACAAAAACCGAAAACACTCTAATCTCCCCAGCTGGCTGGTCTAAACAGACACCCCCTTCCTGCATTGTTTCAACTGGGCAGGGTTTCCACCCCCTTTCTACTCCTCCAACTCAGTCCTATTCTGTTGCTAACAACCTCTGAGAAATGTATTGTTATGTAAGGAGGAAGAAAAGTGGAATGCGGATTCCCGGCCCCCTTCCCCCACCAGAGCAAATTCTGCTTCAGAAAGGGGCCCTTTAAAAGATCACTTCTTTTTTTTACCATAGATCCAGCCATCAAGCTCTTTGGTATTTTCCCAAAGGGGTTAAAAACTCATGTCTGTACAAGTGCTTGCACACGGACGTTGCCGGCAGCTTTATTCGTAATTGCCAAAACTTAGAAGCAGCCAAGACATCCTTCAGTAGGTGAATGAATTAAGAAGTGTGGTACATTCAGACGATGTAGCGTTATTCAGCACCAAAAAGGAATGAGCTTATCACGCCACGAAAAGTCACGGAGGAACCTTAAATGCCTATTACTAAGTGAAGGAAGCCAATCTGAAAAGGCTACATACCGTATGATTCCAACCATGTGCCATTTGGGGAAAGGCAAAACTACGGAGGCAGTAAAAAGATCAGTGGTTGCCTGGGGTTAGGGTGGAAGGAGGGATGAGTCGGTGGAGCATGGAGAATTTTTAGGGCAGGGAAATGATTCTGGAGGATACAATCATGGTAGGTTTATGTCCTTACACGTTTGCCGAACCCATAGAATGTGCAACACATGAGAGAACGTAAACTATGGATTTGGGGTGATTACGATGTATCAGTGCAGGTTCATTCGTTGTGACAACTGTACCACTTTAGGAGGATGTTGATCATGGGGGAGGCTGGGCATGTGTGGGGGTTGGGGCTATATGGGAACTTTCTGTACCTTCCTCTTAATTATGCTGTGAACCTCAAACTGCTCTAAAAAAATTAAGGCTTTATAAAGAAAAAAATATAAAAATAAAAACAAACAGTAAAAATCCTTTCTCTCTAGGGAAGCAGAGCACATCCAGGCATGTGGATAGCATTGTCCTTTCTCTTCCTAGGAGTGAGGCAGCACTCAGGGCCCCGCAATGGTGATGTGCTTGGCTGCAGAGAGGTGGCCCGGTCATTTTCTGATGGTACAGGTACGTCCGCTCTCTGGGCCTGAGCTGTCCAACACAGCAGCTACACGAGTTATTTTAATTTAAATTAATAAAGAGAAAACTACAAATTCATTTTGCACTGGTCTCATCTCAAGTGCCCAATAGCCTATGTAGCTAATGGCTACTGCACTGGACAGTGCAGATTTGGGGCATTTCCAGCATCTCAGAAAGTTCTACTGAATACTGCTGCTCTAAACTCTGGGCAGCCCCAGATTCTCACCTGGGGATTGAGTAAAATCACAAATGGAGAATGCTTGTGGTCCAGGACCCTCAGTCCCAGATCCCAAAAGCCATCTGAGCAATCGACACTGTTCTCTAAGAGACAATTACAAAAGATGGGGGCCCGTGGCAGGGCCGGGACTGAAAAGGGCTTGAGAGGTGTTACTGACTGAATCAGTGCTTGCAGAGCAACTTCTCTTTTGCAATCCTTGCTGGTCTGACAGGCTCCTGCAGAATTACATCACTTCCTAAAAAACAGGCAAACACCTCTCCTTCAAGTCAGCACCAACCCAAACAAGCAGGAAACAGGAAATGTTCAGGTTTCAGGGAGGCTGAAGCCCAGCGCAGCCCAGCACAGCATCATGCCGGGGCGAGCTGACAGGAAGGCTTCCGGGGCTGCCCTCGTCTTTGCCCTGGCGATCGCGCTCCTTCCCACCAGCCAGGCTCTGGGTAAGCTACCTCCCGGCTTTCCACCCCGGGAAAGGAGGATTACGAGGCTTGTTGAGTGCCCCGGGCTACAGAACTCTGCCGGGGAGGGGAACACCCAGAAAATCTAGTCCTTTCTGTGAAAGAAGGAGAGAAAATCAGAATTGTAGTTTGGGGGGGTGGGGATGGGGGGACTTGGCTGGCTTTCCCCGCAGCTGGCCAATCCTGCCCCAGTTCACTCACGTGGGGTCCCTGTAATTTACCAGCTCTAACGGGCATATTAAGAAAACCATAAACTTTTTGGCAGTTCGTGCAAAAGAACATTTCAGTCAGCTGAAACAGAGAAATAATGAATTTACTTTTAATAAGGTGGGCTGAGAAATCTGCTAGTCCTAAAACCTCTTGTGAAAAACTTGGGTATGGAAATATATGGCTAGAAATTATACCAAAGAAAAACAGTAAGTTAAAAAAAAAAAAAAGTAAACAAAATTATCTGAGGAGTTACCAGGCATCCATTCCAACTTATCAAGAGAAGTCTTTCATCTGTTTTTCTTTGATCTTGTTACGTTGGGGGATATTTTCTTTGCATTGATTGTTACTACTGAAACTTTATTGTTTTTTTTAAATTTAATCTCTTTAAATCTTTAGATTAAATCTTTTTAAAATCAGAGTGTGTGTGTGTGTGTGTGTGTGTGTGAGAGAGAGAGAGAGAGAGAGGCAGAGCATGAGGGGGGGAAGGGCAGAGAGAGAGGGAGACACAGAATCTGAAGCAGGCTCCAGGCTCTGAGCTGTCAGCACAGAGCCCGACGCGGGGCTCAAACTCATGAAACGTGAGATCACGACCTGTGCCGAAGTCGGACGCTTAACCGACTGAGCCATCCAGGCGTACCATGAAACTTTATTTTGAAAAGTGATGTGATTGTAGCCAATCAAAGGTATCGGAAAAGACAAAATGTTAAATCTCAGTATCTTGAGCTAAGAGCAGCAATTGATTTATACCCTTGACAGTTGCTACAACAAAAGCACGATCAGCCTCAATTGCCTCTTACAGTTTTGTTGACTTGCCCTCGGGTAAATAAACTCATTGCCAATAGTTTATGTCAAGGGATACTACCTGCTTCTAGCGTATAGCAGTATTTCAAGCAAAAGGAAGTTCTCAAGCTACAATTCTTTAAATAGGATGGCGGGGGGGGGGGGGGGGGGGGGG
>NW_024412376.1:36980827-36994819 GCF_014898765.1 Herpailurus yagouaroundi
TACCCACGACGCTCTTCCGATGTAATTGTGGTGGGTGGGGGGGGGCGCGGGGGTGGGGGGAGACAATGTGTTATCTTTGGCATGGTTTGGGGGCTGGGAGCGAGCACCAAGGTGACACAGCTCAAGTTGCATTTGGTGGCACAGGGGAGGTCGGAAGGCCAAGCTCCATTGCCCCGCAGCTCTTCTGACTGAGGCTCCCCTGTTCTCTGCCCGGGTGGAGATCCCTCTGGGCCAGACTCCTGTTCCCGCGGGGCGTCCCTTCACACCCCAGGAGGCAGAGCCCAGCCATCCCACTGCCACCTGTTGTGAGTCTTAGAGGTACCACCCGTGCCTCAAAGATGCGCTGAGAGTAATATTTAAGCTTGCCTGAGTATTTTCTTGACATTTCTGAGTCCAAGCGTCTGCCATGTGGGAGACGCAAAAGGATCATCTGAAGACCCAGTAAAAGTTTTCTTTCTAAAACCCACATCTGATCAGTGGCTCTTCCACATGAAGACCTTTGGTTGCTCCTCACTGATGCCCCTTAGACTCTCACTTCAACCTCCTTTCCATGGCATCTCCTCCCACGTGCCCTCCCACTGCCCAGCCACAGTCACACCGAATGGAGCATGTGCCCCAGGCCTGTGTGGCTCATGCTAAAAGTGAATGACAAGTTCTCTTTTTTCTACTTAATGAACTCCTAAAGACCCAGACTGAGAGTTAATGCTTCCTTGATGTCTCCTCTCACTGCCCCTTGCCTGGCGTTCTGCCTTTACCTGTATTATGCCCACATAAAACTACACTTCTATAAACATAGCTAATCACATTAAATCCTAATTGTGTATATGTCCATATCTCCCACCGGCCTGTGAGCTCTTCCAGGGAAAATTCTCTGTAGCTCATCTTTGACTTCCTCGAACCCTGTTCGAGCAATATAATGGATTTGAGGCTGATCACTAAAAGCTGATGAGCTCCTGAAAACAAGTATCGTTAGAATGTCAGGGAAGTCAGAGGTGAAAAGCTGCATTTCAGCCAAGTGCAGGGTTTATCTGGATAATCATCCAAGACACTTATGGGGCCCTGTCTGGATTTCCAAAGTCAGAAAATGCAAAAATGCCCACCTGCAAAAAGCTGTATAATCGAAGTCAAGGGGAAGTCTCTTACAAAGACTGATTATATATTTTTAAATTAATGAATGTATATCATTGTGAGCCCATGGGGCCTAAGACTTCAGGATGTGAGTTGGTTTATAGGCGTCACACTTGTATTTCCTTGGATTCTTCAAAAAGTATCTTGGAGATGTTTGGTAGTAGAATCCAATCTACTGAACAGCCTGACTCTCTTCCTTGCAAACATATTCCAGGATACAGCTCAAATCAAGCCAACCACAAACAGGCAACATAATCTCATACCTGCAGTTACCTGGACCTGTGTCAATACCTCTGAGTCAGTGTGTTTTCTCTCTATAGAGAGAGCCTGATGCAGACTTGATTATTATCCCAAGTGAAATAATCTGCTTAGAAATCACCAGGAGAGAAATGAGAAAACAGCTTTTCTGGGATTTTGACCAAACAGATGAGCCTAGTAGAAGAAAAGCTGTGGATTTAAGTATCTTGGCCAGGGTTGGATGCTAAGAAAATGCAGACTCAATGTCAAGGCAACATTGTGTCCAATGAGTGAGGGAGTCATTTCCACCTGGTTTCTTGCCCTGTGCCCTGTCCATGTCAGCTTGACAGCATCAGAAAGCTAAAAGCAACTTCCCAGACACCAAAAACATGGGATTTATTATCTGCTTTGGGCATAATGGTTTGTAGAAAGGAGTGCTAAGGGCATGACACAGAGAACAAGGAGGCTGTAACTGTTTTGGTGGCCAGGGTTAAACGCTGGGTTTGACACGGATGACTGGGAGATTTTCTATGCTGTTTCAGGAGAGCATTAGCTAAACCTTGGGAAGAAATAATTAAATAAAATACTAGTTACATAAATGGAGTTGCACTTCTCACACTGATCTCATTTCAACGAATGTGACTGGCATCTGCTATTGCCTGGGACAGTTCCAATTTCAAGTAGCAATAATGATGATAGCAAACACATATAGTATTCATTGTATGCCAGGCACTGTTCTAAATTATTTATACTAACTCATTTGATTTTCCTAACAACCTTAAACATATGTCCCTCTTTTACGTATGAGAAAATGGAGTCACTGAGAGGTTAAGTGACTTGCCTCAGGTCACACAGTTAAATAGTAAAGTAAGATTCAGTCTCAGGAATCCATGCTCTAACATATGCTGTGATACCTCTGGATTTTTAGGCTCTGCCAGGATATGTGGCTAGTTTCAGGTTTAGAAAAATATATCTCTGGTGTCCTTCTAACTGTAGATGCATTCTTAGTTGGAGTCTAATGTTACTGCATATTAATAAAGGAGCTGTATCTGGTTGGGTCGGAGACTGGTCTACAGGAAAAGGGATGGAGGGAGTTGGGTTGAACTTTGGCCTTTAGAGGGGGAAGGAAAGGCTGCAAGGTGCAGAGTGAGCAACAGAGAATCAGGGGATTAGCATAGTTAAGACCAGAAGCCGGAAAAGTGGAATGATGAAGTCATTGGGTAAGAGGCTTCGGGGTGTGGGAACCAGGGTCAGTCGCTGTGGGAGAGCGCTACTGAGAACTGACCCCAAGGACCAAGCAGCCTTCAGGGACAAAAACAAAAAAAACAAAAAAAACAAAAAAACCCAAAAAAACCAGGCAGAAAGGGATTGATTGAGGCTTAAAGTCCCTTTGTGTCCAAAAGCCTGATCTAAGAAACCAGAAGAGGGCTGGACTTTGGCTGGGATGGGCCCAATTCTGCAAAGAAACAATACAACCTGCAATTTGCCTACCTGTGTATAGTTTGCACCATCCTCAAATGTTGGCAAAGATGTGGAGAAACAGGAACTCTGCACCACCGGTGGGAGGGTTAGTGCAATCACCCAGTCCATCCTGCTGCTTAACCCATTCATTGGGCTTTTAATTTCACTTATATTTTTTATTCTAGAAAAAGTTTTTTTGTTTCCAGAAAAAATATGTCTTGCTTTTATTTTTCCTTAAAAAAAATTTGTTAATGTTTATTTATTTTTGAGGGAGAGAGAGACAGAGCATGGGTGGGGAAGAGGCAGAGAGAGAGACACAGAATCTGAAGCAGGCTCCAGGCTCTGAGCTGTCAGCACAGAGCCCGACTCAGGGCTCGAACTCACAAACTGTGAGATCATGACCTGAGCTGAAATCGGACCCTTAACTGACTGAGCCACCCAGGCGCCCCTGCTTTTATTTTTTCTTGTGTTATATATTCCTTCTATGTCTTTGTTTTAAACATAGTATTACCTAATAGTTTTATCTGAAGTTTATACAGACCTAAGCCTGTTGTTCATCTCAGTTGATTCCCATTCATGATAGAAATCCTGGGGGCACGAGGCACCTGGGTGGCTCAGTCACTTGAGCGTCTGACTTGGGCTCAGGTCATGATCTCGCAGTTTGTGAGTTCGAGCCCCGCGTTGGGCTCTGTGCTGACAGCTCGGAGCCTGCTTCGGGTTCTGTGTCTCCCTCTCTCTGTGCCCCTCCCCTGCTCATGCCCTGTCTCTCTCTCTGTGTCAAAAACAAATAAACATTAAAAAAAAACTAAAAAAAAAAAAGAGAGAAATCTTGGGGGCACTGAGGATACAGTCTGGCACACAGAGGAACACTCACCCCACTTAACAGAAATCCAACTTTTTTTTTTATTCCATCACCAACGTATTGTAAATACTTTACCAATACAACCTAGTCCTGTCACCACAGAATAGTGTTTGGAAGAAATGGAGGCAGGGATGTGCTACGCTTGAGGAGAGTCAGAGGTTAGACCTCAGGCTTAACCCCCAGCATTGGCGTGGAGAGGGGGAGGCTGAGCAGGCCTCAGGGGTCAGACTCCAAGAGTTACAAGAGGAGGTGCCCAAACATCATTAAAGGCGCCGGCCAACAAACCAGAGTCTGCTGTGGAGGCAATTTGACGCCAGAAACAGATGACCAAAGATGTCAAAGCTATTGCCAATGAGAAAGAAGTAGACAAAATCAAATTGAAATCGGAAGAGGGGCCAGGTCCACAGTGTCAGGATGAGGGTGAGGTCAGCCTGGCTGTGGAACACTGGTCTTTGACTTAAAACTTTGTGCTAATCACTGCTCCTTCCCTTCTTTTCTTTTCCTTAAGTTTATTTAATTTTGAAAGAGATAAAGAGAGCATGAAAGTGGGGGAGGGACACAGAGAGAGAGAGAGAGAGAGAGAGGAGAGAGAGAGAGAATCCCAAGCAGGCTCCTCACTGTCAGCGCAGCGCCTGATGTGGGGCTCAAACACATGAACCATGAGATCCTGACCTGAGCCTGACTCAAGAGTCAGTCACTTAACTAACTGAGCCACCTAGGCGCCCCGTCCTTTCTTTAAAACCATGGCCTGGTGTTTCAGCTTTAACTTTTTTTTTTTAAGTTTATTTATTTCGGGAGAGAGAGAGAGAGAGAGAGAGAATGTGAGAGAGGCAGAGAAGGCCAAACAGGCTCTGTGATGTCAGCATAGAGCCTGATGCAGGGCTTGATCTCACAAACTGTTAAGATTATGACCTGAGCCGAAACCAAGAGTGAGATGCTTAACCCAGGCGCCTAGGCACCCCAGCCTTAAGTTTTGAGCCAAGAGATGGACAGAAGTCCCCTGAAAGAATTATATAACCTCTCATATCCCTATGGCCCCAAACCTTTGTTCTAGGAAATCCCCATAGGTCCCCATATTCGTCTCCGAATTTAAATTTCCTATATCATCTTTTTCTTTTTCCCTTTCCTTTTCTTTTTTGTTTTTTGAAATATTTTATGGACCCTGGGGATTTCCTTGCTTTTTTTTGAGGTTTCTTTATACATTTAAAAAGTTGCTTCTGATATTTCATTCAGTATTTCTAGGTGTGGCATATTGGGAAAAATTTTCAGGTTACCAACCATACCAAAATACTGGAAAAGGAAATTTTTCTACACAACCAGTCTGGAGGACAATTTGGAAATATTTAGTCAGCTAAAAATGTTTGTAGCCTACAACCTCAACAATTTAATCTCAGGTATATATACCAGCTCAAAAACAAATGTGTGGCAAAACGTCATGGCCAAGAACGCTGACCACTGTTTGTAAGTAGCACTGTTTGTAAAGATGGAGAAAATAGAAACAACTTAAGTGTTCATGAACAGAAGAATATGTGAAACTTAATATAGTCCCCAAATGAGGTGTCATATAGCTGATAAAATTAATGAACTAAAGCCAAACGTATGAAAATGAATTAATCTCAACTGTAATGTTAGCCAAAAAACCCAATTGAAGATTATTTTGCACAGAATGATTACATTTCCTTAAAGTTTTAAAAACACTCCAGGGCTGGGGCGCCTGGGTGGCGCAGTCGGTTAAGCGTCCGACTTCAGCCAGGTCACGATCTCGCAGTCCGGGAGTTCGAGCCCCGCGTCAGGCTCTGGGCTGATGGCTCAGACCCTGGAGCCTGTTTCCGATTCTGTGTCTCCCTCTCTCTCTGCCCCTCCCCCGTTCATGCTCTGTCTCTCTCTGTCCCAAAAATAAATAAACGTTTAAAAAAAAAAAAAAAAATAAAAAAATAAAAACACTCCAGGGGTGCCTGGGTGGCTCAGTCAGCTGAGCATTCGACTCCTGATTTCGGCTCAGGTCATGATCTTGCGGTCGTAGGATCAAGCCCTGCACGAGGCTTCGTGCTCGGCTTGGAGCCTGCTGAAGATTCTCTCCCTCTGCCCTTCCCCTGCACACACATGCATGCTCATGCATGCTTTCTCCCACAAAAGTAAATAAGTACGTAAAAACACTCCAAATTATGCTTATATTGCTTAGGGACATAGGCATATTTTAAAAGTTGGGACTGATAGAGGTTAACTTTAGGAAAGCAATTATCGTTGGAAAGGGAGGGAGGGGAATGAGATCAGGGAGGAGTACAAGGAGGGCTTCAACTGTATCTATGATGTTGTGTTTCTTTCAGAAAAACATAGTAGTCCTGGGGTCAGCAAATGAAAACCCATGGGCCAAACTCAGCAAGCGTCCCGTTTTTTTCTGACCCGTAAGCTAGGAATGGTTTTTATATATTTAAATGGTTAAGCAAAAACTTATATGATAGCCTGTAGTTTGCTTTGCGGGCCACAAGATCTAAAACATTCATTCTCTGCTCTTTAAGGAAAAGTTTGCCAATCTGTCCTCCAGTCGATATAGAAAATTGTGAGATAATTAGTGGTGGGTACCCAGTTATCTGTTACAGTATTCTCTATTCTTTCAGGTAGGTATATTTTTATAATGAAAAATAATGAGAGTGCCTCTGAGTTTTCCTTGAGCTTTCTGCCATCGTCCCTTTCCATAATTCCCAGTCTCTTTGAAAGAAGTCAACACACCTTCATCTGGACCCACTGCAATCTGGCTGCTGTGTCAAACACAGCATTCCAGGGGCGCCTGGGTGGCGCAGTCGGTTAAGCGTCCGACTTCAGCCAGGTCACGATCTCACGCTCTGTAAGTTCGAGCCCCGCGTCGGGCTCTGGGCTGATGGCTCGGAGCCTGGAGCCTGTTTCCGATTCTGTGTCTCCCTCTCTCTCTTTCCCTCCCCCGTTCATGCTCTGTCTCTCTCTGTCCCCAAAATAAATAAACGTTGAAAAAAACAAAAAAACAAAAAAACAACACACAGCATTCCAATTGCTCTACCTGGGTCATCAGTGTCTTCTAGGAGCTAACCCCAAGGGACCCATTTCTGTCCCTATTGCACGTTTTCCTCCGTATCACTTAACGTAATTAACCAATGATTGAAATTCTCCTCTTCCTTGGGTTTTGCAGTGCCTTTTTCTCCTTGATCTCCTAGCACATTGAATGCTCCTTTCCAGTTTTTGTTTAGGAGTCTTTCTCTTCCACCTGCTCATTTCATAGCATGTCTATCTTTTATTTCTTATTCCTTATATCATTCCTGGGCCATGGTATCCATGTTCATGGCTTTCACTTTACTTCTTGGCTGATGATTCAAAACAAAACAAAACAAAACAAAACAACCTCCCACTCGGCCTATCTGCCCAGCTTTATACCTGCATTCTCGTCCTCAGTTTTTCTTGGACAATGTCACATGGGCCTTCGGCTCAGCATGTCCAGAACGGAACTCCTTCTCAGCTCCCTGCTAGTTTAAGCCCTTGTTAGCTCTTGCCTATTCTAGTTCATTAACTTCTTAACCCTGTCTCTTGTGTTTAGTCTCCTCTTCAAACCTATTTCACATGGCCTCCAGAGCAATAGCTCTATAACAAAAACGATCATTTCTTCCTGTATCTACCCCTTCAGTGAGATTTCATTTCCTTCGAGTAGATTCCAAATCCCTTGCCATTATTACAAGGCCCCTTATGAGTTGTCCTGAGTTCCTTTCTTGCTTAACCCTTGACACTCCCCACCACACGCCTGATGGTGCAACTGCTTGACTGTGCCAACACTGTTGGGTCACTGAGCCTTCCCATGTGCGTCAACTGTGATGCCTTTCCCTGACACCTTTGCCTGATAAACTCCTGAGATTCAATTTAATGACCTTCTGTGAGGGTCACTAAGGTGACCTCCTCTGTGAAGATTTCCTGAATCTTCCACCTCCAGATGAACAAATACCTTCCTCTCCCATAGTCTCATGGTATTCTGTATACAACCATGGTTTTTGTTAAACTGTATTATAGGTATTGATTTTTGTGCCATTGTCCCTACTTACCAGTGTCTTCCCTGAAAAGCATAGACCTGGTCTCATTCACCTTTATATCCCAGGACCTAGAATAGTGCCTGGTACATAATAGGCACACTACTGACTGACTGACTGGGGAATGAATGACATAAAATTTATCCAAGATTTACATATATTCATGACAAAGTCATAATCATTTAAATAATAAAATGAAACTATGGTAATACCTGGATAAATATGATTTTTTACTTACCCCACTTTTTTTTTTATTCCAAAATGTTAACTATCCCATATCTTTTCATGTATAAGTAGTTTACTTCTGTCTTCTCAGACCAAAACAGGCAACAATTACTGCTTCCCTTCCTGGAGAGAATACTATGTAACCACATCTATTGAGTAGTATTGCGAAAGTATTCTTATCTGTCTTCCTCTCAAAATAGGGATGGGGGGGCGCCTGGGTGGCTTAGTCGGTTGAGCATCTGACTTCAGCTCAGGTCATGATCTCATGGTCCGTGAGTTCCAGCCTCGCGTGGGGCTCTGTGCGAACAGTTCAGAGCCTGGAGCCTGCTTCAGGTTCCGTGTCTCCCTCTCTCTACCCCTCCCCTGCTCACGCCTTGTCTCTCTCACTCTTTGTGTCTCTCTTTCAAAAAGAAATAAAAACATTTAAAAAAATAGGGATGGAGTTTAGACCCAGAAAATAGGTATTGAGCAGCCTGACGATTTGCAGAAAGACCAGGTAGTTACAAGCCTTTGGGGGAGGCTTTTGAAAGGAAAACAAAAGGAATATAAGTTCCATGGATAATACATTTCAAGCCAGTAAAAGAGGATTTGAAAACTCAAAAAAGAAATAAAATTTCTGTAACATAAAATAAATAGAAACATCTGCCTCGGGGGACGAGGACAGCACAGAACATTTCCTCCTTAATTCAATATCGTGAAAGGAAAGTTCCCTATCAGGGCAGAGTCCAGTTGGTGGTGTTGGGTTCCTTTACCTTGAAATAAAACCAATAAATCTAGTCTGTTTTAGGAATTTGAATTTTTTTCTATGTTTTTTTTTGCTGTACGTGAACTAAAACCATCTTTATTATTTCCTACTTCCCCACCCCATTGTGGTTTTCAGAAATAAGAGTCCAGTAGTTACTAGGGTTTCCTGGCATCTGGTTTTTTTTTCTTCCACCGACAAAATTTTTTTTTTTTCAACGTTTATTTATTTTTGGGACAGAGAGAGACAGAGCATGAACGGGGGAGGGGCAGAGAGAGAGGGAGACACAGAATCGGAAACAGGCACCAGGCTCTGAGCCATCAGCCCAGAGCCCGACGCGGGGCTCGAACTCACGGACCGTGAGATCGTGACCTGAGCTGAAGTCAGATGCTTAACCGACTGTGCCACCCAGGCGCCCCAAAAATATTTCTTAATTAAAAATACATTTATTCTTTTCTGAACATTATGCTTGTTTATTTATTCATGATTAAGACTACTATATTTAGCAAATAAAAATATAGGACACTCAGTTAAATGTAAATTTCAAATAAACAATTTTTTTTTTTTTTTTTTTTTTTTTTTTTTTAGTGTAAGTACATCTCATGCAATTCAGTGTAAGTATAGGCCACACAAATATTGCATGGGACACATTTGTACTAAACAAATTATTTGTTGTTTATCTGATATTCAAATTCAAGTGGGCGTCCTGTACTTTATCTAGCAACCCTATGACTATCTTTTGTCAAGCAAAGACCATCCCTACATTGGTCTGTCACTAAAACCACAGACCTTTGGTTATGTAGCCAGTTAATAAATATTAGAAAAAAATTAGGCTGAGTCTTAGATCAGTTATTCAAATAAAAGTAAAGGAACCATGCTGAAAACAAAGCAAAACACAACACCCTAATGATTACATAGAACCAGGAATCCGAGAGTGGATCACCTTTAGAGAATCTACTCGTGCAACCCATCACATTAAAAACTAGAAGGAAAAAAAAAATCGTGGGATTATATTAACAAATGCAGAAGGGGCGCCTCGGTGGCTGAGTCGGTTGAGGGCCCATTTCGGCTCAGGTCATGAACTCACGAACCGTGAGTTTGAGCCCTGCAACAGGCTCTGTGCTGACAGCTCAGAGTCTGGAAACTGCTTCAGATTCTGTGTCTCCCTCTCTGTCTGGCCCTCCCCCACTCACATTCTGTCTCTCTCGAAAATAAACATTAAAAAATGTTAAAACAAAACAAAACAAATGCAGAAAAGAGGCTGGCAAGAGAGTGGAACTGAATTGCACCCCGAGCTCAAGCAGCAGCACTGAATTTTCAGTGCTTGAGGCCTGTTCGGTTGTCCAGGAGGGAGGGGCAGGATAGAATCCCTTTCAAGGTAAAATAGGACCAGAAGCAGGCCGGCCTCAGACACTAGCCTCAGACACCTGGACTCAGAAGGTCCCATCCACGATTTGTTCCGCTCAGACACCACTTCGGAGACCTGAGGAAATTGCCTCCTTCCTTCCTTGGCCTCCTGTAAGAATCCGTCAAACAATAGAACAATCTCTTGCTCTCTCCCCTTTCTCAGGCTGCTCCTGGTGAAGACACATCAGCCCCTGAGATATTAGCCCATATCTCCTTTCCCTTCGCTCCTGTCCTCCTTGTCTGCTATATGTCCACAAACATACATCTACCGTTTGTTTTTGGGCTTGGCCCTGTCTTTCAGGTGCTCTCTCTGGTGACACTGAGCCCGTGCTGATCTGAGCAAGGGGTGCATCGCCCAGACAGCGGGCCCGTGTGCACGGTGCAGGAGCCCGCCTTGTCTCCCCTCCCTACTCGGAGGGGGCTGATAGCAGGCCAGAGAGAGGACAAGGGCATGGCCAGGAACATTTGACTCCCACTAACTCTCTCGAATTGTAATTTTGAAACCGGCTATTCGAAAGAGAGATAGAAATCTAATAAAAGTAGAAAATATTCAGATTAGTAATGATAATAGCTATCATTTTAAGAAGATCCTTTTTGTTTCCATTTGTTTTTTTCCCCATTTGTTTCTTCATTTCAGCTCAGGTCATGATCTCACGGTTTGTGAGCTCAAGCCCTGCAGCAGGTTCTGTGCTGACAGCACAGAACCTGCTTGGGACTCTCTCTCTTTTCCTCTCTCTGTTCCTCCTCCGTGGTTTTCTCTCCCTCTCTCAAAAATAAATAAACATTAAAGAAAATACATACATTCCTTTAAACTGCCAGGTACCACAAGGCAGAACAGGTCTCCAGCGTGCAAAAAGGTAGTCAGATGGTCAGAAATGCAGCTTCCCCAGGTGAGTAACTCCCAACTGAGACAGCCTCAGGGTCCGGGCAAGTCCGGTTAAATATGAGCAAGCTTTCTTTTGAAAAGACACCAAAACAAAAAGTTTAAAACAAACAAACAAACAAACAAAAGGCATCCGAGCATGGTGGGCCCCCTTTGTGGGCATGTTTTAATCTGATAGTAAATTACAAAAAAAGAAAAATAAAATCTGATAATAAACTGCAGCTGCAGGTGTGCTTCTGGAGGCAATGAGGTAAAAAAATACAACCAAGCTTCGCGAGTAAATTCCCAGAGCAGACTAGATGACCCTCCTCAAAATAAGCCAAAGAAACATTTGTTAACCTTCTTTCAGCATATGGTTGATGAGAAAGGGTGTACAAAATGCAGGCATTGCTGTATGTGAACTGCCTTTACTTTTTTCTTTGTTTCTTTGTTTTTTTTTTTTTTTTTTTACAGTTTATTTGTTTATTTAGAGCATGCAAGCATGAGTGGGGGAGGGGCAGAGAGAGGGAGAGCGAAAATCCCAGGCAGGCTCTGCATTATCAGTGCAGAGCCTGATGTGGGGCTTGAACCCATGAACTGCAAGATCACGATCGAGCCAAAGACAGGCAACTGACTGAGCCACCCCGGTGCCTCTGAACTGCCCTTTGATAGTTAAAACCCGCCCTCACCCTTCAGCGCTATTGTCTTGCATCTGTTCAACCATAGTTAACTCTGACCATACCTTCTTCAGGTAAATATGTCAGGAAAATACATTAGGTGAGTATTTCCACTTAATCAAAATGGTCAAATAGTACAACAGAGCTTACAGTGACAACCACAATCTCTCCATTTCCCTAGTCCTGTCCCCAGAGAGAATTAGGTCACCCAGCCTTTACATGTGGGAAACCATGGGAAACACTAGAATCCCCCCACCCAAACAAAACAAAAACTAGGAACATGAAATTTTATCATTCAGTATTTTTAACTTTGCATTCAACAGTTCCTCTCATTTTCCAGTGCTTTCTTTGAAATTTAGATAACTTTTAAAAAAAAATTTTTTTTAACGTTTATTTATTTTTGAGACAGAGAGAGACAGAGCATGAATGGGGGAGGGGCAGAGAGAGAGGGAGACACAGAATTGGAAGCAGGCTCCAGGCTCTGAGCCATCAGCCCAGAGCCCGACGCGGGGCTCGAACTCACGGACCGTGAGATTGTGACCTGAGCTGAAGTTGGACGCCCAACCGACTGAGCCACCCAGGTGCCCCTAGATAACTTTTTAAGCAGACCACCTTAGATCCGTGTTTCTCTTTGTGACTAAGAATGTACAGTGTGTATTCCTGGAAGAGGGTGGATAGAGGCAGGAGGACGTTATATTCTTGATAAAAAGGTAAGAGATGTCCCCGCATTTTCTCTCAGACTAACATGGCCTATTTACATTTCCTAAACAACTTTTACCCGATGGCAGACAGGGTTACAGGTGCTAGGGATACAAAAGACACCAAACTGTGGAGGCATCAGACAATGAACAAATATGTGGGGGCGCCTGGGGGCTCACTTGGTTAAGCGTCTGGCTTTGGCTCAGGTCATGATCTCACGGTTTGTGAGTTCGAGCCCCTCATTGGGCTCTCTCTCTGCTGTCAGCGCAGAGCTCTCTTCAGGTCCTCTGTCCCCCCAACCCCTCTGCCTCTCCCCTGCTCGCTCTCTCTCTCCCTCAAAAATAAAGAAACATTAAAAAAAAACAAAGTGGGGCGCCTGGGTGGCGCAGTCGGTTAAGCACCTGACTTCAGCCAGGTCACGATCTTGCGGTCCGTGAGTTCGAGCCCCGCATCAGGCTCTGGGCTGATGGCTCAGAGCCTGGAGCCTGTTTCCGATTCTGTGTCTCCCTCTCTCTCTGCTCCTCCCCCGTTCATGCTCTGTCTCTCTCTGTCCCAAAAATAAATAAACGTTAAAAAAAAAAATTTAAAAAAAAAAAAAAAAAACAAAACAAAGTACCTGAATGAAGTACTCTCAGATGATAAACAATAGGTTAGTACTGTTTTGAATCCAAGCAAATGGGAGAAAGGCAGAACACTTCAGAAACCTACCTGTGGTCCATGCAGGCTGATATCCCAGTGGCCCAACACCAAGGAGGATCGTCCATCCACTTGGCCCTGGTGTCTCCCTGCATCCAACACAATCACCCTCCCACAGACAGGTTGCAGTCGGGTGAGCCTGGTACGTCATTGGTTCCTATTTGTTCCCTGGCCCATCACAGTTCGATTCCACAGATGCTGAACAACTGATTTGTAAACAGACACCAGCACCGAAGAGATAGACCATCTGATGGGTGCCTATACCTATTAATTTTGTTCTCAGACGCTTCTTTCTGTATAGGGTCTCCGCTCATCTTTTTTTTTTTTTTAATATTTATTTTTGAGAGAGAGACACACAGATTGTGAGTGAGGGAGGGGCAGAGAGAAACGGAAACAGAATCCGAAGCAGGCTCCAGGCTCCAAGCTGTCAGCACAGAGCCCGACGCAGGGCTTGAACTCATGAGCCATGAGATCATGACCTGAGCTGAAGTCGGACGCTTAACCGACTGAGCCACCCAGTAACCCTCCAATCACCTTTAAAGCTTAGTAACAACAAATTAAAATAAAGTCAATTGAATTACAATTTAACTCAGTAACTCTCAGCCTGGCATACTTACTGAAATCACTCGGGGAACTTTTAAAACATGCCAAGGCACAGCCGCTATAGATACCCTCACTGATTTGGACAGAGCTTAAAACCCACCAGCTGATGTGGGTGCATGGGAAATGTTGTGGACAAGAGGCGTCACTAATAACTAAACACAACTTAGACCAATGGCTCTCAAAGCATGGCCTCCAGACCAGCAGCAACCGCATTTTGTTAGAAATGAAACGTTTTAGCTCCATCCCAGACCCACTAAAGCAGAAACTCTGGGAGCGGTGGTCAGCATTCTGTGTTTGAGAAACCCTCCAGGTGATTCTGAAGCTAAAGTTTGAGGACCCGTGGTTTA
>NW_024412376.1:36994829-37003466 GCF_014898765.1 Herpailurus yagouaroundi
CCTCCAGGTGATTCTGAAGCTAAAGTTTGAGGACCCGTGGTTTAAAGGGGCTCAAGGCTTCAGTGGTGACTGTTAAGCTATTCTGTTCTGGCAACAGAGTTGGTAGCTGCTAGACAAGACTTTGGTATCCCACTGCCTGATCTCTTTCTTCTCCAGTTCGCCAACGGGGAGCACAGAGAACAGCAGTGGGGAGTGCTGGGTGGCCCAGGGCAAGACCAGAAATGGGGAGGGTCTTCAGCAGTGGTTCTCAATCCCGGCTGCACGCTGGAGTCACCTGGAGAATTGTAAAAAAAAAAAAAATCCTGAGGCCTGCATTCACCCCAGATACAGGGAGGTGGAAAGGTTTGGGCATCAGGAGCGTTAGAAGGTCCACAGGTGATTCTAACGTGCAGCCAAGGCTGAGAACGGTTTGGTTTTATCTCATCCAACACTGACTGGCTCTTTGCTGGGCGCAGAGGTCCAGGTGAATGAGAAGCAGGCGGACTTCTTGAGTTTGGTGTCTTAAGTATCTTGAAATTCAGATACTCCCGTTTCTCCACAGAGCAGGGCAGAATTTGAATGCCTGACACCTGACTCGTGTTTCCGTTTGTTTCGTTATCTGAATTATGAAATCGCTGACACAATTCGTGCATGGAGTCTACATAACAAATGAAAGAATGGGGCCCAACAGACTCCGTGGTATCCTGAGTTTAATGCCATTCTCTCAACCTTGTTTATTTTTACGTTGGAACATCAGCGTGGCATTCTCTCAGCTGGTATGTAATGCCTTTTTATCTTTAACTTAAAAAAAAAAAAACCAAAAACAAAAAAACTGGAGCGTGGTTGCGTATTTGTTCCACTTTCCAGAAAAGAGAAGTCAGCTAGTTTGCTTCACGGAGAAGCAGAGTCATTTCCACTTAGTGACGGTGTTTGGAGCAGTGATAAGGGCCGACGCGCCCACTCAGCTGCTCTTGCTGCCGGGTTCACCTGGAGGCTTTTCTCCCATTTTCCCACGCACAAAGATTCCCCCCAGGGTCCTTGCCAGGTTTGTGGAATATGCGTCCCAGATGTGTTTGCATGGCCATCGTCAGCAGTCATTTGTCAGTGACTCCGTAACTGTGCGGTTGCTTGTCTGGTGCTTTTAGGATTGGAGGATTAAAAGCAAAGTGAGGTGTTGCAGCGTGGCTTTTCGCTGGCTCGTGCCTCTCCCTGTTCACTGTCATGCCTGAGCCTCTCTATTTCTGTAGCGTTTTCAGTTTTACCCTCAGGCCATACATCACTTACCCTGAAATATGTCCAGACTTAGGTGAGAAGACATAGCAATAAGATGCAGACGTCGGAGCAGGCAGATTAGTCTCCTGGGGACGGCCGAGAAACCGGTAAGTCTAGAGATGGGGGAACGAGAACGGAGCACTAAGCTCGTAGCAAATCTACCAACACCGGGCGCGTGTGTGTGGTGCCCTGTGGGTTACTTGGCATTTTCATGGTTGTGATTTCCTTTGCTCTTCACAGGAACACTAAGGGATAAGTAGGACAGGGCCTCCTTCCCTGGCTTTTAAGAGAGGGTCGAAGCAGCGAGGGGCCTTCCCAGGCCCTGCCGTTCTGAATCCACATCCTGCCCGCCCCGATGCCATGGAGATGTCCACAAAGTCCACACACGACAGAAGACACGGCCCTGCACATTCTGCCCCACACACGTTCTGGGCTCACTTCCTGATAGAGAGTTCTGGGTTCTCCCATAGGAGCACTAGACTCCTTAGGTTGTAAAATGTTGCTTTTACCCAAGAAGCGTAAGGTGGTTCCTACAGGAAGTTACCATTGACTATTGTGGGCCTTAGCAAGTGTTGCTCAGAAAAAGCTGGGGTTTAGGGCACAAGCGTGTCTCCGTCTGTTAAGCATCTGACTTTGGCTCCGGTCATGATCTCATGGTCATGGGATTGAGTTCCGCATGGGGCTCTGCACTGACAGAGCAGAGCCTGCTTGGGATTCTCTCTCTCCCTCTCTCTCTCTGCCCCTCCTGCCACCCTCTCTCAAAATAAATAAATAAACTTAAAAAAAAATCACTGTCTCTAAAAAAAAAAGAAAGAAGGAAAAAGAAAAGGCTGGGGTCCATAGATACGTTGGAGGCAGAGTAGCTTTAGGGGGTGCCGTGTCCACGGGGGAAAGAGTTGCTGTCACCCCACAGGCTGCAGGAGGAACCTCCATAATGCTCTACGGAACAGTCCCCCGAGTAGCCCTCTGCATTGCCTGCTTTTGTGACCACTGGCTCCTCTGCGGTTCCCACCTTGGTTTTGTACGCCTCTCGTTTCACCTCACTCTCACCTCTGTTCCCTTGGTGAGCCACTCTTGGCTCCTGAGTTGATTCTATGGCTCACCTTGGTTTTCCGACTCCCCTTTTGACGGCATCTAATGCTGCTGGGGCTAATCCCCACCGTTTTTCGACTTCCCCCGTTTCCCATCAAAGACACCCTGCACGCCCCGCACTTTTCTGACTTAGTTTCTGCTGGTCCTCATGGTGTGAGGCCCGGGCTGGAGCCAACTTGGAGAAGGCCACCAAGAGCAATTTGGTGCTGTCCTCTCTCCCCCTGCACCCAACACCCTTCTTCCTGCTCTCACCACACTTAAGACAAAATACAGACCATACGTGCACAGGTACAAACCAAAGAACGCAGGGGTGTTTACTGTAACAGCATTGAAAATGCAAAAGAAACAACTTAAATCTCTGTCAATAGGAACAGGTTATGATACATTCAAATAATAGGGGGAAAGACAACTGTCTGTATATAGACATGAAATAATCTTGAAGGTCACATTTTTTAAGTTTATTTATTCGGTTTGAAAGAGGCAGAGAGAGAGAGAACCCCAAGCAGGCTCTGTGCTGTCAGTGCAGAGCCCAGTGTGGGGCTGGAACTCAAACCATGAGATCCTAACCTGAGCTGAGACCAAGAGTCAGGGGCTCAACCAACTGAGCCACCCGGATGCCCTTAAGATCAATTAAAAAAAATTTTTTTTTAAATTTATTCATATTTGAGAGACACAGACACAGCGCAAGTGGGAGAGAGGCAGAGAGAGGGGGAGAGAGAGAATCCCAAGCAGGCTCTGCACTGTCAGCAGGACGCAGGGCTTGAACTCATGAAACCATGAGATCATGACCTGAGCTGAAACCAAGAGTCAGACGCTTAACTGACTGAGCCACCCAGGCGCCCCTTAAGATCAAATTTTAAGTGAGAAAAGCAAGGGTCAGAGGAGTATATACATTTTGCCACCCTTTGTGTTAAAAAAAAAAAAAAGAAAACAGGAAATGATACTTACACGTGCATTGAGTTTTTCTGGAAGGCAGCAGAGTGGGTTACCGCTGGGGAGGCACCTTGAGTGAGCAGGGGAAGTGGTGGTAGAGAAACTTCCTTTCTGAGCTTAGTATCATGTGTCTAGTATCAGTTTAGAAAATTCTAATTAAAAAAACAAAGTAAATACCCCAGAAGCAACATAGCAACGTGGAAATAGATGGGGAAATAGTTGGGGGTCTCCCCTTAGTTGTACACATTAGGACATCACGCCACAGGGGTAAATAATTTTTTCAAATTCTCACTACCGTGAAGGGACCAGCTATGAGTAGAAGCTTTGCTATCATTTGGCACCTACGCTGTAGGGAATGCAGCTACAAAACCCTATGTCACAGAACCTATAAAGGACAGGGTTGTCCCCCAGGGCAAGACATTCAGGACTCAGTTTCTCCATTTGTAAAATGTGAGCAAGGAAGTTGTTGGGGGGAGGAAATTAGGTTGTGGTTGTTTATCCTAGATCCTAGCACATGCTAAGCATATGATAAATGCCAGCCAGTGTTCTTTATTATTTGTGGCTGTTGTGGTGGTGCGTGGGGTGGGGAGGGCTGTAAGGAACGTTGTAATGGAAGTATCTGGAGATGAAGTCTTGTAGGGTAAAGAAAAATAAAACAGAGAGGGAAAGAGACCCCTTGATTCTCATTTATTTAAATAGCCGCTAGAGATTCTGAGAGAGTGATGTTTAACGTGCAAAACGTATGTTAGGGTATATGTGAAAGGGATGTTGGGGAGAGAAACTTCACCCCCTTTCACTCCAAAATGTCACTAGGGGCCAGCTGTGACCAGCACTGTCCCTTGTGCTAAAAAATAAGTGTACATGACCCAGGACCATCTGGTGTGTTTCTTTCCATTTCTCTTTCATTCCTGATTATCTAAACACTCTCATTATTCCTGCCACCTTATTTCCTTTCCTATTTTCTCTTCTTCTGGGGCCACAGGTCAAATGGAGACTCAAATCCTTCCTTGGAGAGGTGTAGAACACGTCCTGCTGTGCATCTGGGCTGAATTGCTTAGAAGGAGCCCCACAAAGCCCAGGTTTCTGGGACCCATCCCTCTCTCTTCCCCTTTGTGCCAGGAAACTGCTTCCTTCCAGGCAAATCGGCGAGAACAGGGGTTCCCTCTCTGGTTCACCACCTCGTGCCTTGTAATCATTGTATTCCTGTCTTATCGGAGGGAAAACATCGTGTGAATTTCAAGGCTCAGTTTCAATGATCGGCCACCTTGGGTTCACATCCTCCTCCACGATAGCTCTGTGACCATGGGCATGCTGTGTAACCTCTTTGCCCAGTTTCTATCTGAAAAATGGTGAGGACAAAATGAGATAATCTGGGTAAAAGGCAGAGCCCAGGATTTGGCTTAGTAAATTCTCTAAAAAGGTTAGCCTGAAATAGTGGTGGCCGCCTCAGCAGGCCTAGAAGTAAGCAAAAGAAATAAAAAAGAAGTCTGGGTATTCGAGGAAGGTCTGTAAGCACTGGCCTCAGAGAATAGGGGGGGGTCAGTATTTCTACTGCACCTGAGTGTGTGCCCCTCCCCTGCCAACCCCCCAAATATGTCTAGTCGTTACTGGCTGGATCATCAGTGAATGATGCTATTTGGTCTCAATAATTCTGCGAGCTGGATGACTTTAATGAGGAGATTGTCCTACTGGACAAATATCTTTTCCTGGATTAGGGTGATATATGATGCATCAAAGCTTTTAGCATATGTGTTAATATTATTAACTTATTACCTTATTTCAAAGACGTAAATATTTCAAAGACTTAACCCAGACCGAGGTCAATACATGGTAAATATTTTTTAAAATCCTCCTTTTGGGGGCTCCTGGGTGGCTCAGTTGGTTAAACATCTGACCCTTGGTTGCAGCTCAGGTCATAATCTCACAGTTTCATGGGTTCAAGCCTCACATCAGGCTCTGTGCTCCCAGCGCAGAGCCTGCTTGGGATTCTCTCTCTCTCTCTCTCTCTCTCTCTCTCTCTCTCTTCCTCTCTGTCTCTGTCTCCTTTTCTCTCTCTGCCTCCCCCTGACTTGTACTGTCTCTGTCCCTCTCAAAATAAGTAAATAAACTTAAAAAAATAATAAAAAATAAAATCCTGCTTTTGGCATAAACACGTGAGGAACATCAGCTAGTTATACTCTGTAGTTTGTAACTGACTCTGATGTTTTTGGGGGGGCATTTACCAATGTGATTATCAAGTGGATTCCCTGGTCTTGGGGGATACGGAAATGTTCGTGTACATAGTCCAACAAAAAATTAGACTGTGATCACACATATTTTTAAATAAAATAAATCAGAGGAATTCATGGTCATTCAGTCATGCGAATGGATAAGGTGTGGAATTGGCTCTGTTACTCAGTGCGGTGGTGGCCTAACCTACAGTAACAGAGGATGGCTTAAAGCAGCTGACTTTTCTGTTTGCATAGCACCTTTCACTTAGAATGTTCATATAAGTCATCTTACTTGATAAGTTTTCTATAGCCTAAATTCATGCTCTTACCCTCAGTGGGCCCCATTTGAATGATAGGCAACATTATGCCATTGTAACATGGAAACTTTTGGTTGCCTTACTGTGGTCACTACATAGCCGGGTGAGGAAAGATTTCTCAGATGAGCATCAGGCTAATAGTCCTTCCCTGTCCTGTGATGAGCCCCAGGATGGTTTTAAACACAATCTGAAATTCAAAGAGAATAAACTTGTTTATAGCTTCTTAATAGGGGAAGCTCTTTCTATTCTAGGGGAAGAGGCTTTCTATTAAATACTTTTAAATATTGATTCCCTAGTCTCTAAGGGAGCTTCCCCCTCGAGAATTTCCCTTTACAAATGAAATAAACGTTGTGTTTTTATTTAGAATTCAGGAAGACTTGTGTCCGATAATCTCAGAGTCTCCATTCTCTGCAGCATGTGAGACTGAAGCTGATGTCTAGTCAGTCTCCCCAGTTTCCACGAATTCTTCTGCACTGATAGGCAACCTTTTATGAAAAACTAGGACAGCATGCATTGCTTTATACCTGAGTGCTGTGTGGCAAGTAGTTAACTTCCAGGAAACATAAATTTGGATTTATCCAGAAATGTTATGGAAATAGCATGGTGTCCTCTAGAAGATGTTCTGGAATATCACCCTTGACGTGACGAAGCTTCTCAATGCCCTTTGCGTAAGTGTGTCCAAAGTATCTGGTTAAGGCTCAACTGCCTGTATCAGTGGGAGGTTTATCTCTGGGCTCCGTCCGATTCCATGCCCAATATACTCCCTACTTGAACTCCATTTATGTTAAATCAATACTCTGTCACAATGAACCGGATGACCAAATGCAGTAGATCAAGTTTACCACTGGATGCATGTAGGGTAAATGTAAGAATCATCGAAAACATAACATACTAGCTTTGTCTCCATGGCAATCTCAATTTTGTGTGTGTTCCCTCAGGGTACGTTGAGGAACCGGAACAGTCAGCAGATAGGCCCCTGGAAGTGGAAAGCCTCGATGGAGACTCTACCATTCAGACGACGTTGGCTGCAGTGACCACAACAACATTAATAACAAATACAAATTTTACCTACATGGAGGAGGATGCAGATCAGCACGAGTTTATATTAATGGTGTTGATCCCGCTGATTTTATTGGCCCTCCTATTTGTAATACTGGTAATCCTTGTAACACGCTATAAAAGGAAAAGAACTAAAGAAGGTAAATATTCTGTGTGTTCCCATTTCCAGACAATTGCTTCATGTGTTAATGAACAATCAATAAGGCAAAAACACTTTCTGCTTTTCCACAGAGCCTTCTAGCCAAGGATCTCAGAATGCCTTACAGACATGTGAGTATGACCCTAATTAATGCCTGTTGGGAGGTGGGGCTGGGGGAGGAAAAGGAACGGAGAGGTTTTAAAGCGAAGCGACAAGGACCACATAAAATAGTAAGTGGTGAACACTCCCTTATTTTTCAAATGGAGAGCGGCTTCAGCCTCAGTTGAAATTTAAATCACACAACTGCCATCTCTGTGCTTAATGCAGACAAGGGCCCAGTCTAGAACTGGCCGATAGGTCCGTGCGACATTCCCTGAGTCGGAGGAAAGAATCGAGCTGGCAAAGCAGTGGGTCAGGTTGGGGTTGAGGATGCGGAGGCTGAGACCTCGGGTTCAAGAAGGGATTCTCTCACACAGACTTCCGTCCAGGATACTGTTTTCTCCTCCACGCCACGTCCCAATTTGATTGTGTAAAGGCCTGAGTAAAGCATCATTCTTATTCTCATTAAAGCTATGACAACTTTTGTATGAGATTCCTAATGGGCTCAAGATTACCGTCATCAATCTGAAAGCCACCTGATGGAGAATTCCTTAGGTCAGAGATACACGCGAGGGGTATTCAGTGCCAATTCTCGGAGCAACACATGCTAGGTGTCACGGTAGTTCTAAGTCCAAAGCAGACTTGACTACTTCTGGCTTGTGCCGGTAAAAAGGACTCCAATTAGATTTTTAAGTTGAAGCCTTTAGTTCTTCCAAAAATCACTCAAGGGATGAGACCATCCCTGATAAGCTCCATATTGATATGTGCACACAAAACTCGCTCTCTATCCCTCACACTCGCTAATGGGGCACCTCTGGCTTTGAGGTCAAGCTCTTGGCCTGTGGGTCTTGCTCACTGTCCTCACACCAGAAGAGGCTTTGAGATCACGGCAGGAGCTATAAATGGTCATTGTCCATTATGCCAGCAGGTATGGTAAATGTGAGCTAGGGAAGAAGCCCTGATGTGCATTACCTTTCTTGGCAAGAGCCAATGTAAGAGATTCCAAAGGAGTAGGAAATACACCTGTTTTCTCCACTGCTTGAAATTTCAGGGTGACCTAGTAACAGTGGTCACATGGGAGCTCCTTTGTAAGCTAAAGAAAAAGATAAAGCAAACAGAGATGTCTGGACCCCATTGTTTTGACCTCATGGAAAGTAAGAATTTCCTGCCTAAACCAGAGTCCCTCAGCCAGTCTTACCTAATGGTGTCATAAGGTTTGGGGGGAGGATGCCGGGTGTCCAGTCAAATGTTCGTGCTCCTAGGCTCTAAATACAGAAAGGGCTTTTTTTTTTTTTTTTTTAAATTTTTTTTTAATGTTTATTTATTTTTGAGACAGAGAGAGACAGAGCATGAATGGGGGAGGGGCAGAGAGAGAGGGAGACACAGGATCGGAAGCAGGCTCCAGGCTCTGAGCCATCAGTCCAGAGCCCGACGCGGGGCTCAAACTCACGAACCGTGAGATCGTGACCTGAGCTGAAGTCGGACGCTCAACCGACTGAGCCACCCAGGCGCCCCAGAAAGGGCTTTTTTTTTTTTT